>NW_016807867.1:3251142-3271225 GCF_001698545.2 Rhinopithecus bieti
ATGTCTCTGATGTGTAAGGCTTTTTTTGTTTTTTTTTTTTTTTAAACAGAGTCTTGCTCTGTCACCCAGGCTGAAATGCAGTGGCGCCATCTCAACTCACTGCAACCTCCACCTCCCAGGTTCAACTGATTCTCATGCCTCAGCCTCCTGAGTAGCTGGGATTACAGGCACCCACCACCACACTGGGCTAATTTTGTATTTGTAGTAGAGATGGGGTTTTGCCATGTTGGCCAGACTGGTCTTGAAATCCTGACCTCAGGTGATCCACCCGCCTCAGCCTCCCAAAGTGCTGGGATTACAGGCGTGAGCCACCATGTCTGGCCAACTTAAGCATTTTTTTAAATCCTGGGTCTTCCCAGAATTCTACCATGAACCTCCTAACACACACACACACACACACACACACACACACACACACACATATACACTCACTCTCTCTCTCTTTCTCTGTCTTTCAATGGCATCAGTCACCAGCAAAGAGAGCTCCCCTTGGTCCCTGCCTGCATCAGAGAGCCAGTTCTGGCCATGGGCTTTGGGTCATCCAGCCCGCCTCTCTCCAGCAAATGAAGTGTAGACATAGTCTGCAGTTCTGACACCCATCATCTAATGTGCCTCGTGGATAGATTTAGTTATTCAGGAATTTCAGGAGCATCTAGTAAGGGTTTCCCTGCTTACCCTTTCTTTATGTATACCCTAATTACCCTTTTTGCCATGGTTTCCAGTGCCCAGTTTTTCCCTCCAGGCCCCTGGTAGGAACTAGAATCTAGCTGTGCACCACAGATAGTAAGCAGAACCCTTGGTCCCCTCACTGGGTACTTGCAGCCTGGGGCTGGTCTCCATTTTCTTTATCACACATAGTCTCAGATCTCTTTATAGGATGGCCTGGATAAGCTCCCATCAGATGATAAGAGCTGCAACCTCCCGGAAGACTTTCCATTATATCCTTCTCTCCTACCTTGGATGTTAATGTGTACTTGCTAAGAATTTAGCACATCCCACTCATTTGGATCCAGTGTCCTGACAGTCTGTTCTTCCCCGGGAAGAAAACTGACATTGGCTTTATGTCCCCAGGAAATTTCTCCTGGGCTCTTCCTTGCACTGATCCCAGTGGTCCAGACTCATCCACTTCCACCTGGCCAAGAGGTGGGGGTACTTCACCATTTAAGGAAGGAAAAACATCTGTTCAGAAACCCTAAGGACTATAAAGATTGTCTAATACAAGTGAGTCACCCCTGGGGTATCAACAAAAAGAGGGGAGTGCTACTTAGTTCTTGCTCTAATATTCTTTATCCTAATATTCTCTCCCATTTCCCAGGGAGAAAAGGACTCTTGGTAAGGAAAAAACTTACTTTTTATTTTGTGGATTTTGGTTGAAACTTTTTTTTCTGATAGCCCTTTCAAATCCTGTGCTTTTTGGCATCTTCAAATTGTACCAAGCTCTCTCCAGAACACTGCAGAAGATAAGGGCTTGGCTTAGAATCTGCCCTGTGTTTAACTGCATAATTGCATTGTTTGCATCCCCTTCCATCCTTGCATATCTGAAGGAGCTGTGTGCCTTTGATTCATTCTTAAAACTTGTGTCTCATAAGCAGATTGTGTGTCTATTTTAAAGAGAATAGTTGACTGGGCACGGTGGCTCATGCCTGTAATCCCAGCACGTAGGGAGGCCGAGGTGGGCAGATCACTTGAGGTCAGGAGTTCAAGAGCAGCCTGGCCAACATGGTGAAACCTCGTCTCTACCAAAAATACAAAAATTAGCCAGACGTGGTGGCAGGCGCCTGTAGTCCCAGCTACTCACGAGGCTGGGGCATGAGAATCACTTGAACCTGGGAGGCAGAGGTTGCAGTGAGCTGAGATTATGCCACTGCACTCCAACTTGGGCAACACAGCAAGACTCCATCTCAAATAAAATTAAAAATTAAAAATTTAAATTTAAAAAAATGGAATTGTTGAGTAGTCAGGGATGAATCCATTTTTCTTACCTGGTTTTCTACCTTCCCCCGTCTCAATCAGAAAGAGAAGACAGATGAGATAAGCTGGCTATTCAACTGAGATCAGCTTGGCTTTTACCTGGTTCCATTAATCCTGTTTTGTGCATGTTCCACAAAATATGTAAGCAAATTCTTTGCACCTCAAACCCCAGAGCCTGATGCCTGTTTCTCAACCACAAACCACAAAATACTCGAGAACTTATAATCTCCTTTTCTTCTCAGTCAAGTGTGCCTTGGCACTATCAAAAACTCTCTTAGAGACAAATTTTCCTCTAAGCTCAATTTACATGGATTGAAGGGCCTTGGGCAGCAAGCTGCTGGAATTCTTTCAGTATCATGTTTGCCTGCAAAAGGGCATTTACTCTTGACATTTTTGAAGATATTCATTTTACATCCCAATTTTCACACTCAAATAATCACCATCTGTGTTGTCCAGTGTAGAATGATCACTGAAAGCAAGGGCAAGTTATTTTCCCCTTCACTTGGTGTTGCTTTTTGTTTTGTTCTAACTGGTGGGAGCATCATTAATTTAGTATTTCATTTCTAAGTACTATCGCTTTATGCAAAAGAAAAGAGAGGGAAGAAGGAAGCAGGGGAAGGAAAAAAAGAAAGGATACCTGGGAAAGAGTAAAATGCACTAAACCCTAGCAAGCTTTTCCTCATGAAACATCATTATTGTTGTTGCTGTTGTTGTTTGTGCCACTTTTGTTGCATATTTTACCATAATCTACTGAGTCGGAAAGATCATCTTTATTCCAATCTGACATTCCATAATGTTTGGAAGCCAACTCGATCTACGTATCGCACTTGACTGACAGCTCAGTACACTATAAACACGCTCTACTAATTGTTCATTTCATAGAGTTCTTGGTTTCTCCTTATCTGAGGAAGACACCTCAAAGTGGAACAACTGACACCCTACGAGCCCCAGATCCCTTTACTTCCCCTTTTGTAACACTCATCAGATTTTAAATTACTTGTTCTTGTTACCCACTAAGTCCTATAACATTATGTACCGTATCTGTCTTAACGACTCCTAGAGGCACAGTGCCTCTTCAGATTACGTTTGACACTTTCAGTGTGCCCTAAAAGCATTTTATTAATTGAATTAGATAAATGAGTGAATCTTGATTCTGCTTCCTTTTCTTTCTTAAAAGGGAATCTGAGCCCTTTATATCATAAAAATACCACAAGAATTATTATCCTTCTTAGACAAAAAAAAAAAAAGAAAAAAGAAAAAAAAAGGAGAGCGCTCAATATATTTTGTATAAAAATCAGAATGGTTTCCTTGAAAAAATGCATTTTTCATATTAGAGTTTATTTGGGAAAATGGCATAAAAAGTGAAGAAAGAACCAATATGTCAAGCAATTACAGAATTTCATGACACTTTCCTGTCTCAGCTAGTTTGATGGTATTTAAGGCTAAGTCTGATGGAAAATACTTTTCAATGAATTTGTGTTTATTTTAAGATGGGACTAACATAAGCTGAACAGAAAAGAGCAAATATAAAATTCAGCGCATTACCATGCTGCATGAAGTGCTCGCAGGACTTGCTGACCACTCCATAGTAAACAGATACTGCACCAAGCCAGGCGAGACAGAGATGGAAACCATATGGGTTTGTAGTAAAATAACACAGTTTATCTCCACAGGTGAGAGGAAGTGCCGATGGGAGCAAATACTGTATGCCATTAAATTTAAACCAAACACATATTAAGAGCTCTGTTTTGATCTTTGTTGGAGGAAAAACAAAGACGTTGGACAACTGGACCAAGTAAATACCTCTCTTTTCTCTGAGAGGGCGGCGTGTTTTAGACTACATATTGCCCCATTTCGACAGGCCCCGCGTGAGCACATCTGGAGAGGCAGAGCAGTTTAACATCTGTGCTTCTGAAGATTAGAGTTATTGTTGCAACCACAACAGTGACTATGCATAGGTTTCCATTAATAAACCATGTGACTTATTTTAACTATTATTTTTACTGTCTTATACCTAGGTTGGGGTTTTTCTTACAAAAGCAAACTCATGTAAGTCCCCTAAGTACTACTTCCAGAGGTGCTGGCTAAAGCTGGAAAGGAGTAAAAGATTCAAACTAACTGGAATTTATAGCATTGCTTCACAAGACAAAAGCAAATGCCTCAATTTAGAAAGTTAACTCACACTATACAACAGTCCATCAATATCTACGGTTTCACTCTCCACAGTTTCTGTCACCTGCAGTCAACCATGTCTGAAATATTAAGTAGGAAATTCCACAAAGAAATAATTTATGGCCCAGTGCAGTGGCTCACACCTGTAATCCCAGCACTTTGGGAGGCCAAGGCGGCAGATCATGAGGTCAGGAGATCAAGACCATCCTGGCTAACATGGTGAAACCTCGTCTCTACTAAAAATACAAAAAAAAAAAAAAAAATTAGCCAGGCATGGTGGCGGGTGCCTGTAGTTCCAGCTACTCAGGAGGCTGAGGCAGGAGACTGGCGTGAAACCGGGAGGAGCTTGCAGTGAGCCAAGATCACGCTACTGCACTCCCGCCTGGGCGACAGAGCAAGACTCCATCTCAAAAAAAAAAGAAAGAAAGAAAGAAAGAAATCATTTACATGCCTGGACATGAATCATCCCTTAATCCAGAGTCTCCAAGCTGTATACCTGTCCCTTCCTCACTTAGGAGCCATCTCAGTTATGAGATGAACTGCAGTAGTATCGCAGTACTTGTCTTCAAGGCCAACAGTAGCCTGACATGACGTCACACTGCCTACATCATCCACTTCCTCTCATCACATAGACATTTTATCATCTCATGTCAGCACAAGAAGAATGGTAAATGCAGTGCAATATGATAGTCTGCGACAGAGAGGCCACATTCACAGAACATTTATTATAGTATACTGTTAGAATTCTTCCATTTTATTATTAGTTGCTGTTAATCTCTTACCATGCCTAATTTATAAATTAAACTTTATCGTAGGTATGTATGTATAGGAAAAAATGTAGTGTATATGAGATTCAGTACTATCTGTGGTTTCAGGCATCTACTGGGGGTCTTGGAGCATATCCAAGGATAAGAAGGGACTACTGTACTTAGTTCACATGAACCTTCAACACCAGAACTCACAATATCTACCTCTATAACAACACAGGCACCAGAGAAAATGCACTGATGCTCTCCGACTTTAAAATACAGATTTATATCATAAGGAAGACATCCATTTTCATGGCAAGATCATGTCAGATCAGTTTAGAAATTAAAATGATTGACCTTTTGTTCCTGATTAAGTTCTGGTGATATCAATGGCCTTCTAGGGGGCTCTCCACCATCTTGTGCTATGAATGTTCGTAGTAACAAAACATCTATGCTTTTTTTCTAAGTGAATTATTAATTCATCTGATATAAAAATCAGATACCATCTTATTGGTATATTAGGGCCATGCTAACTATCACAACAAATAAGCCCCAAAATTTTAGTGTCTTGACACAATAGAATTTATCTCTCATTCATCTAACAATTCCATGAGCATTTTCCTGGTCATTTGGGTGATTTCCTCCATGTGGTGATTCAGGGATCCAGGCTTCTTCCATCTTGTGTTGCCACCACCCCCTAGGGCCTTAGAGGATGCTGCTTCCATCCAGGGGAAAGGAAAAGGAGAGACCCTACCTACTTAAAACCTTCAGCTGAACGTGACTACAAATCCCCCTTACTCATGTTTTATTGGCAAGAACCAGTCACATGGCCACTCATGAATGAAAGAGACGCTGGATAGCTGTCTCCTAGTGAAAACCCACATTATCAAACAAGACACCAAATAGTATTTTGATAAACCATCTATACTACAAGTGTCTAATGTAAATCATTCTTGGTTTCCTCATTAACTTCCAAGACACGTAATTTTTGTTGGAGTCAACTGGGGCCAAGGAATAGGTGAACTGCAGGGTTTTTGTATCTCCCATTCCTCCACTGACAAAATATCTCGGGGACCAGACTCATTTGAAACTGGTAGTCTAGGTAATGATTCAAAAAATGGGCAAATGTCCAAATGTACCCTAAGCAGGTTCGCCTGGCTGCTCTTCAGAACACTTGATAGCTTCTGTAGCTAAAGTTATGCCTTTTACATTGTCTTATAACTGAAGTTGGGAGCCCTCTACAAATTTAAAAAGGATGATTAGTTATCAGTGTAGGGTAACTATAAAGAAAAGGTACTTGCTTTTACTTACTTCCACAAAAGAGCTACATAAGCCCTAATGTCGCTTGGCCCAATTAGATATACAAATGGTGCTATGGCTTGGATATTTGACCCTCCAAACCTCCTGCTGAAATTTGATCCCCAATGTTGGAGGTGGGGCCTACTGGGAAGTGTCTGGGTCATGGTGGCAGATCCCTCATGAATGGCTTGGTGCCATACTCGCAGTAATGAGTGAGTTCTCGCTCTATTGGTTCACACAAGAGCTGGATGCTCAGACGCCTGGCAGCCTGGCACCTTCCTCTTCTCTCTTGCCTCCTCTCTTGCCTTGTAATCTCCAGACACACCAACTTCCCTTCACCTTCCCCCATGAATGGAAGCAGCCTGAGGCCCTTACCAGCAGCTAATACTGGCACCATGCTTCTTGTACAGCCTGCAGAACTGTGAGCCAAATAAACCTCTTTCCTTTATACATTATCCAGCATCAGGTATTTTTTTATGCAACACAAACGGACTAAGACAAATGGCAAAGGACCAAGTTAACTGTGGCTCTAAGGACTTGGAGGAGGCCAGGCTATAAACAGCAGGAGGACGAGTGGCCAAAGCTTACATTTTTGCTTTGGGTCCCAACAAAGCCTTTGCCTTCACTTGGGCAAAGGGAAAATTCTGATCTGGATATAAGATGGACACACCCTAAAGAGCTTTAGCTCTTGATCCTTATTACAGAAAAATTGGATGAATATTAACCAAACCTGGAAAGACAGCTAGCTGAAATAAGACTCATTCTAGTGCACCGAGAGGCAGACACTGAACGTTGGCCGTTTGAACTCTTTAAATCCCCAAAGAAAGGTCATGAATAGAGAGTTCCTGAGCAAGCCACTCTCCTAGGAAAATCTCACAGGAAAAGTGCCAATGATATATAAGGGATATTTGCATTTAAGCAAACAATGATTCTTTCCATCTGGCTAAATGCTCTTAGAAAGCATCCTGGAAGTTTCAGCCACTCACCCCTTCTGCTGATTAGGCTGCTCTGTGACTCAAGAGTTCTGCCCTGGAGGACTGTCAGCAAAGCAGTTAGCATGTCCAGATGTGGACACTTCCTTAAAGGTGAAGTACAACAGGGGGAAAAGATTAATCTGTAATGCACTGAAGTCAGAAACTAACCCAGCGATGTGTTCAATGAAAAGGAAAAGATGCTGTTGAATTTTATCTCCAAGTGGTGTCATTATTTCCAACTAACTTACTCCTTCAGGCGACTGAGATAGTTTATTTTCCCAAAGCCCTTTCCCAACATCGCACACGCCCTCCTCTTGCTAGAACCCAGAGAGGAATGACAACAGCTGAGAAAACATTCCAGTCCCCAGGAAAAGGAAAGACTGGCTGATGATTACTGAGCAGGCGGGGATGGCAGGTTGTCACCCCAGGTGCGCAGCTCAGTTTGCATCAGGGAAAGGGGATTTCAGTTGGGGCAAAGGCCTTTTGTTGGTTCTGCAAGTCACAGGGGGTTAAAGTGCAGGGAGGTTTTCTTGAAAAAGCAGAAAATAAAATTCTTAATATTATGTATAGTGTAGCTAGAATGTGATATTTCCTTCCACTTGTTAAATTGGGATTTTTGTTTTATGTGCTTTGGATTTAGCTCCTGGGTGCTCTCTGCTTAGTTTAAAAGGGTTTCCATCTCCACATTGTCATACATGGAAAAAATATACTGAAGTAGTGTGCCGTACATCGTGACTTTTATTTTGCTGTCAGACTGCAAGTTACAATATACCTGTGTGCATTAAAGACTCAGGGGCTTTCAAACGGGAAAGTATCCCTTCATACACCGTACAAAGAGAACTATAGCCCTAGAGGGAAGAGCTGGCAAACAACTGCTGGCCTTCTTGTGCACATCAACCACACAGCCCAGATTTCGGCAACAGCTCCAATTGCCTGTCACTAGAAAGGCCATTTATTAAAAACACAGCAAAAAAGTTTTCATCTGACAACATGGACTGATTTTTGGTTCATTCAGAAAACACTCAACATGTTTATTTATTTATGTATTAGCCAGCCATAAGCTTTGGCCAGTTTTGTGTTCTTTTTCAGGAGCGGCGACCAAATCCTGGGGTCCATCCACATCCATACTCAGTGCCCTGGTCCCCCATAAGATCGACAGCATGCTTCTCCCACCAGCTGTCACAGGGAGGGGTGCTGGCAGACCCTGGACCTAACCCCTGCATCACTCCGTGTGCTCACCACCTGAACAACTGGCTCCACATAAACAGGGCATGTCTGGTGATGTGACCAGATGCTACCAGGGTCTGGAATTTTTTTATTATTATTATTCTGTCTTATGCTAGCCACATAGCTCCTGGGAGCCATGCAATAAGTTCTATTGAAGGTCATGAATTACGGACCCTTAGAAATGCCGTGGAAGCTGGAAGCTGCTCGTTCACCACCAATGCACTTCTGGACTCTTTCCTCATGACGGGTAAAAGCTGAAAGTGAAAACAGCATCCCGTGGATTGCAGGTGGCCTCTGGGGATGGCTCAGCCTGGGGATTTTGCCAAAGATGCCACACACAGGGGGACTGTAGGCACAAAGATAGGTCCTCGACCAGTGTGTAGGGACACATGTGTTAAAATGAGGGGAACCAAACCAGATTAATTCACTCAGTATAAGCAAAAAAGTGCAAGTTGTCAGTCATCTAAGTTCAGAAAGGCAATTTACAAGTAAACACTCACCTCAGCCAGCAAGATGCCAGCCTTTTCTGTTCTGTAGTAAGGTTTCTGGGGAAGATAAACTATTTGTAAAGAGAAACAGAAAGAAAGAGAGACAGAGAGAAAATGGATAGGAGGACACCTGAGAGAAGGCCAGCAGTAGCGGCACTGGGAGGGAAGCAGGGAAGTACGGTTAAAAAAGAACCATCTTTTTCTCCACTGAAATAAACTTACTTTATACACCTTTCCCTTGGCTTTTTGATTCAAAGGTACCCAAAGAGAGCAATGCCTGGTGCAGAGCTAAGATCAGTTTTATTTACACCACCAGGCTGTTTAGATGTCCCATTTTATTCTTGGTAATTTGATTGTTTGGTCACGCCTCCTAATAAGTAAAATGTTACACTGGAGTATTTGTTTAAACCTCGCAGCTTCCGATACAGTAAGTTGCTGAATGATGTTTGCTAATGGCACACATTCAATAATTCGTATAATGTGAAATCTCAGCCAGATTCAATGTTTAATTTCCCTGGGATTCACTCTGAAATTATTACAGACATTATGTATTCTGCTCCCTGGACTTGGAATTAATTTCAAAACAGAGTAAAAGTGCATCTATTTTGGTACCTTAAGGGAGTTCACGTCGGTAACATTCCATTTGTCCTGAAGTTTCTGAAGTTTAAAATACCTTTCCACTTTATTTCATTTGATCTGGGTTGAGTAGCTACAAGGCACAGTCACCCAGAACCACATCTTTGTTTCTGTGTGTGATCCTGGACGTGCCATTGCTTGATGAGTTAACACTCCTGCAAAACTGTATTAATCCTCCAAGCTTTATCTGCCTAACTAGACAGTACATTTTTGTGGTTATCGTGGTACAAAAATATTGCCAACATGCAATAATCTGGCAAAAAATAAATAAATAACTACATCAACATATTTTTATAAATATCTGTCACAGAAACAGAATTCACAACATGAATTGCTTTGATTAATCAATCAATGCATTGGCTATGCTTCCAATACCTGGCCCAAGTAGAAAGCTCAGTGGCTGGAAAACCTCCAAACATTTTAGAATAAAGCAACCAGACCTATGTTAGGTTGTGATCCAAAAATTCCCAGACAATAAATCTTTAATTTGCTACCCTGGCAACTCTCACCAAATTTGAATTAAAAGAATATTTTCCACACAAAGCTTTGAAAGGATTTGCCTCCCAAACAGTTTTAAAAGTTTAACCTTTAGCTGAGGCACACTTCCTACAGACCAAAAGGAAAAGAAGTGGAAAAAAAAAAGACATCAAGGGATTAATTCACAAGTTTTACCCCAAAATGAATGACAGCTGTTTGGGAGTTCAATTGCACTGACGTCCCATTAGGTTCAAAACATCCTGGGTCTTGCAATTATCTCATAGATTTAATAAAACCTTGTTAGTAAAATTTTACCTCCCCGTCTGGGTCTCAGCCACTGAACTCACACATCTAGAACTACATCAAACTATTTTGAATGAAATGCTAAGCAGGAAGGGAATTCAAGTAGTTAGTTCATCCCACGAGTTTTCATTTATATCTGATAGATCTTATTTGACTATCTCCCTCTCCTCCACCAGAAGGATGGGGGGTAGGATTAGGGATGTAGAGGTGGTATCTGTAGCTGCAGTTTCAAGTGAACAGACCAATGGGTTAACTGTAGCCTAGAAGTTCGCTGGGAGTAGTAGAACACAAGCTTTGGAAATGCGCAGCTGCTCTATAATAAAGAAGCAAAGACATGGAATCAACCTAGATGCCCATCAGTGGTGGATTGGGTAAAGAAAATGTGGTACACATACACCATGAAATACTATGCAGCCACAAAAAAGAAAAACATCATGTCCTTTGCAGCAATACGGATGCAGCTGGAGGCCATTATTCTAAGCAAATTAACACAGGAACAGAAAATGAAATACTGCATATTCTTACTTATAAGTGGGAGCTAAACATTGAGTACACTCAGATATCAAGATGGAAACAATAGACACGGGGGACTACTAGTAGAGGTAAGGTGGAAGGAGGATGAGGGTTAAAAACTAGCTACCTTGGGGACAGGATCATTTGTATCCCAAACCTCAGCAACATGCAATTTACTCATGTAACAAACCTGCACATATACCTCCTGAAAACAAAATAAAAGTTGAAAAAATAAAATAAGATAAAACATGCATTTCTCTGCCCCCCTTCCAACACTAGGAGTGTCAGTCTTTAATATTCAATTATGTTGGACAAAAAAATCATGTTTTAATTTCCAGTTTGGAGCTTATTAATGAGGTTTATACACGTAAGAGTATTTCATTGAGAACCCGCCATTTTCCAGGCATTGTGTTATATGCTGGGGCTATAGAAGTGTACAAAACAGATATGGTGCCTGTCCTTGTACAACTTCTACAGATAATTTAAAAATAAATAAATAAATACCAGTTGCCAAAATGGGTCTATGAAGAAAATAAGCATTGTATTGAGATAAAAGGCAGCGCTTATAGACAACATGTATCCAGAAAGCCCAGCTGAGGGAACAGCATTAAAGCCAAGATACGATGGATAAGAAGGAACCAGTTAAGGAGACAGCAAGGGGGAGGGCCTTCAAGAGAGAGGAGCAGCTAGTGCAACATCCTTGAAGAATGCAGCGCAGCCCGTGGCATCCTCTGGGAAATGGCCAAGGCTGACATGACCAGGAAACGGTAAGCAAGTAACAGAATGACTTATCATCAGATTGGAAAGGGGACCAGGAGCCAGATCATGTGGGGCCTGGAGGGCTTAGAGGACTTTAAATTTTACACAAGTGTGGTTAAGAAGCCACTGAAGGATCCAAAGCAGAGAATGACATGACGCAACATATAGGTTTAAAAGATCATCTGGAAAATGGACATAAGGAGACATGGGGAGCTGCAGAGGTAACTGTTTGTAATTGCTGCAGTAGAGCAAGTGCAAGCCCAGCGCGGGGCAATGGAGATGAGGAGGAGGGGCAGGCAGAAGATCCATTTTGGAACTAGAACTAGCAATATCGGGAGATGGACAGGAAGTGGATTTTAAATAAGGGAAAGGATGACTTCTATATTTCTAATTTGAGTGATGGAATAAATGGTGATGTCATTTGCTGAGATGGGGAGGCCTAAAAGGGGAACATGTTTGGTGATAAATCAAGAATTCCATATTGACACAATTTATAATAATGAAAACACAAAGCAAGCTGACTATATGGCAATTGAGATGGTTATATAAATTATGGTATAAACATATATTACACCCTCCATAAAATCATGATTTTGAAGAACAGTTACTATATAGAAAATATTCATGTTAATTGAAAAGGAACACATTACTTTTATACAGGATGATATATACAAATATAGGTTAGAAGTAGAGATAGACTAGAGATAGAAGGAACAAAGAACGAAATATAGCAAAATGTTTATAATGAATGTATTTGATAGTAAGATTACAAGTAATTTTTAATTTCTTTATGCCGTTCTTCATTTTCAAATTTCCCCTATTAAACCTATATTATTATTATCATCATCACACCAAGAAAAGTTATTAAAAACAGTAAGTTCTGGGTGCAGTGGCTCACACCTGTAATCCCAACACTTTGGGAAGCAGAGATGGGAGGATCCCTTGAGACCAGGAGTTCAAGACCAGCCTGGGCAATGTAACAAGACATTGTCTCTACAAAAAATTTAAAAATCAGCCAGGCATGGTAGCACATGCTTGTAGTCCTAGCTACTCAGGAGGCTGAGGAAGGAAGATCACTTGAACCCAGGAGCTGGAGGCTGCAGAGAGCTATAATCATGCCACTACACTCCAGCTCGAGTGACACAGTGAGACCCCGCCTCTGAAAAAGTAACACAAAATCATCATTCTATTTATCAGCAGCAGTCCACAGTTTACTTTGGGTCAAGTCATAATTAAACCATAAAATCCAATGGAAATAGATAAAGCACAGTGTTGTGCTGTCATGTCTTAGCTGAAAGCCTTGAAGATTATCACTGTTATTTTACTTCCAGACACATGTTTCGTCAAATGAAATGCATGACTTGTATATTTCAAAGTTAACTGGTGGAAAACTTCAGATTAGAACTCATCTCCTGGTTCACAGTCAAGTGCTTCTTCCAGGGGCTCTTAATCCACCTCAGAAGCAGGCACCCTCACTGCCTCATCTGATCTCAGCACAGACACTGAGACCAGCCAAGAATTCTGAGACTCGCACCGGGCCAGCCATCCTCACAGGCAGCGTAGAAAACCAGCAATATACTATGATTTCAGGGGCACCTAGTATTTCCATTCCTCCACCGCCCCTCTCCCATCTGCTTGGCTAATATCTTAAATTTCTCTAATGAGGATCAGTTCCTTTTATTCCACAATTAAAAATAAGGCTTAAAAATGCATGTTTCCAGGAGCGGTCATCTCTTGATTAAATTCACCCTAGAAGTTTAGGACTTCTATCATATACAATTGGCTGTCTGTGTTCATGGGTTCTGCATTCGCGGATTCAACCAACCTCTGGCCAAGAATATTCAGCTGGGGGAAATAGAGCAAAATTCAAAAAAGCAAAACTTGAATTTGCCCGTACCACATACCACATTTAATCCATGCAAATGAAATGATGTATAGGTATTGTATCAGGTTTTATAAGTAATAATCTAGAGATGATTTATAGTATGCTGGAGGATAGATTACAGCAAATACTATGCCATTTTATATAAAACACTTGTGTATCCATGGATTTGAGTATCCATGGGGTGTCCTGGAACCGGTCCCTCACAGATACCAAGGGACAATTGTACTTTATGAGAAAAGGTTTTGAAAGGGACACCTGAATACTGAATGCCTAAAAGTTACAGATTTTCAAAACAAGGGGAATACAGAGACAGGGTAAGACTTGGGAGAAGTAGTAAAAGGAACAAATATTTAATGAGCCCTTTCTGTGTACTGTCCACTCGGCTAGTTGTTTCACATGTATGCTGTATTTAACCTACCACTCCAGCAAGGCAGGGTTATTACTCCCAATTGACACTCATTCACTCAACAAATATTTACTGAACATGTGCTAGATATGCTCAGCAGTAGTCTAGTTCCTAGAGATACCGCAAAAATGAAAACACGCAAAGTCCTTGCTCTCACGGAGCTAACTCAGGCTACTTGGAGGGGATAGACAACACATGTTCTTAAAATGAATGTATAGCATAACAGATGGTGATAAGTGCTATGAAGAAAAATAAGGCAGAGTGAGGGGATAGCAAGGCACTTTTTATAGAAGGTAATAAAAAATATGTCAAGATCGTACAGCTGGCAAATGCCTGGGCTAGAACTAAACTCGGTTTCCTGAACAGCTGCTTTCCAAAGGCTCTGCTTTCCTTCTATGTAGTACTGCCTCCCCAGAAAGCTCGTTCTACCTGGCAATTTTGCCTGGTGTTAGTCCTGCCAACAACCCCCAAATATCTTAATGGGCAAGCCTTTGGTAAACAATTGTTAGCCTACTGTGAGTCAAGTAAAATCTGTTTACAGGTAATTGTTCAGCATGATTGGTTTTTGCTTGTGCATGAATTCAAAGCTCCTTCAATCCTGGTGTCTTTCAAAAATAAAAATAAAAACCTCAGCCCATAAATGAAATTAATCAACTTTCTCCTGAAATTTTTGGAGTCCCAAACTTGAGTAAGTATAAGCAACATCAATATCTATTTCAGCAAAAAATAAAAGAAAAATGTGAATACAATGCAAACTTAAATCTTACAGGGTTATTTTTCTTTCTTCTCCCTTTTTTAAAAAATAGTATTCTGCTTAACCATTTTTTCCCTGTGCCAAAGGGTAAGTGGGAAGAGTAGGGGGAAAAAATTAAAGCAAAAAGTGGCATTTCGTTTTTGTTCAGTGCACCTTTACATGCTTATAAAAGCCCATCTTCAAAAATCTTACCCACTGAAGGGAAGCAGAGCAAGATGGCTAAATNGAAAAGGTGAATACAATGCAAACTTAAATCTTACAGGGTTATTTTCTTTCTTCTCCCTTTTTTAAAAAATAGTATTCTGCTTAACCATTTTTTCCCTGTGCCAAAGGGTAAGTGGGAAGAGTAGGGGAAAAAATTAAAGCAAAAGTGGCATTTCGTTTTGTTCAGTGCACCTTTACATGCTTATAAAAGCCCATCTTCAAAAATCTTACCCACTGAAGGGAAGCAGAGCAAGATGGCTAAATGGAAACCTCCAGCAATCAGCTCCCCTGCAGGAATACCAAACTGAACAACTATCCACACACACACACACAAAGCACCTTTATAAGAACCAAATTTCAGGTGAGTGATCACAGTACCTGGTTTCAATACCTTATTAAGGAAACGGTAGGTAAGGCAGTCTTGAATTGCCTACACCACCCCTCCCCAGCCCCCAGCAGCAGTGGCATGGTGCAGAGAATCTGTGTGGTTGAGGGAGGGAGAGCACAGTGATTGTGGGTCTTTGGATTGGAACTCAGTTCTGCCCCATCACAACAGAAAGCAACATGGGGCAGAGCTCAGCCAGCAACCATGGAGACAGCATACAGACCAGCCCTCACCAGAAGGGGATCATTCATCCCAGCAGTCAGAAACTGAGTTCTGGCAAGTCCTACCACCATGAGCTAAGGTGCTCTGGGGTTCTAAATAAACTTGAAAGGCAGTCAAGTCCACAAGGACTGAAATTCCAGGGCAAGTCCTGGTGCTATAGTGAGACATCAGCCTAGTGAGGCAAAAGAGTGTTTGTGTCACCCCTTCCCCAGTCCCAGCCAGCACAGCTTGCGGCTCCAGAAAAGACTCCTTCCCTCTGCTTGAGGACAGGAGAGAGTGAAGAGGACTTTGCCTTGCAACGTGGATACCAGCTCAGCCACAGAAGAATACAGCACCAGGCAGAGTCATGAGGCCTTCCTTCATTCCAGGCCCTAGTTCTCAGATGACATTTCTAAAGATGCCCTGGGCCAGAAGCAAACCCACTGCCTTGAAGGAAAGGACTCAGTCCTGGCAGAATTCACTACCTGCTGACCCAAAAGTCTTTGGGCCCTGAATAATCGCCAGTGGTAGCCAGGAGTACTTGCCATGGGCCTTGGGTGGGACTCAGAGCTGTGCTGGCTTCAGGTATAACCCAGCACATTCTCGGCTGTGGTAGCCATGGAGAAAGAACCCTTCATCTTGAGGACAGGAGAGGGAAGAGTCAAGGGGACTTTGTCTTGTAGCTTGGGTTCCAGCTCAGCTGCAGTGGGGTAGAGGAGCAGGTGGGGTCCTGGGGTCCTCGAGTCCAGGCCTTGGCTCCTGGATGGCATTTCTGAACTTGCCGTGAGCCATAGGGGAGCCCACTGCCCCTAAAGGAGAAACTCAAGACTGGCAACATTCACCACAAGCTGACTGAAGAGCCTTGGGCCTTGAGTGGACATTGGTGGTAGCCAGGCAGTATTTACTGTGGGCCTGGGATAGTGATGGCTGTGGGGAGAGACTCTTCTGCTTTAGGAAAGGGGATGGAAGAGTGAGAATAACTTAGTTATCCAGTTTGGATGCCAGTTCAGCTGTAGTAGAATAGAGTAACAGATTGATTCCTAAGGTTCCTAACTCCAGGCCCTGGCTCCTGGATGGCATCTACAGACCCACCTGGGGCTGAGGGGAACTTGTTACCCTGAAGAGAAAAACACAAGGCTGGCTGGATTTGCCACCTGCTGGTTGTAGAGCCCTAGGGCCTTGCGTGAACATTGGCAGTAGCCAGGCAGTGGTCACTGTGGGCTTTTGGTGAGACCCAAAGTGCTGTGCTATGCTATGCTGCCTTCAGACCTAACCCAATGCAGTCCCAGTGGTGGTGGCCACAAGGGTTCTTGTGTTACCCCACCCTCAGCTCCAGACAGCTCAGCACAGAGAGAGAGAGAGAGAGACTCTGCTTGGGGGAAAGTAAGGGAACAGAACAAGAGTCTCTGCCTGGTAATCCAGGGAATTCTCCCTGATCTTACCCAAGACCACTAAGGCAGTACCTCTATAAGTCTGTAAGAGTCATAGCATTACTGGGCTTTGGTTGCCCCCAAAGCAAATACAGCTTCAGCGACCAAAAACTTAGATCACAACACCCAAGTCTCTTGGAATATCTGGCCTTCCCAAGAAGAACAGATACAAACAAGCCCAGACTGTGAAAACTACAATAAATACTTAACTCTTCAATGCCTAGACACCAACAAACACCCACAAGCATCAAGACTATACAGGAAAACATGATCTCATCAAACAAACAAACATCAAACAAAAGTAAATAAAGCAGTAGTGGTCAATCCTGGAAAGACAGAGATACATATGTGACCTTTCAGACAGAGAATTCAAAATAGCTGTTTTAAGGAAGTTGAGTGAAATCCAAGATAACATAGAGAAGGAAGTCAGAATCCTATCAGATACATTTAACAGAGATGTAAATAATTAAAAAGAATCAAACAGAAATTCTGGAGCTAAGAAATGTCATTGACATACTGAAGAATGCATCAGAATCTCTTAATAGCATAATAGATTAAGCAGAAGGAGGAATTAGTGAGCTTGAAGACAGGTGATTTGAAAATACACAGTCAAAGAAGACAAAGGAAAAAAAGAGTAAAAAAGAAAAGTAAAAAAAAAAAAAAAGCACGCCTATAAGATCTAGAAAATAGCCTCAGAAAGGCAAATCTAAGAGCTATTGCCTTACAGAGGAGGTAAAGAGAGAAAGTGGGGTAGAAATTTTATCAAAGGGATAATAATAGAGAACTTCCCAAACCTAGAGAAAGATATCAATATTCAAGTACAAGAAGGTTATAGAACACCAAGTAGGTTTAACCCAAATAAGACCACCTCAACACATTTTATAATCAAACTTCCAAAGGTCAAAGGTTAAAAAATGATCCTAAGAGCAGCAAGAGAAAAGAAACAAATAACATACAAAGGAGCTTCAATATATCTAGCAGCAGACTTTTCAGTGGAAACCATACAGGACAGGAAAGGGAGGTATGACATATTTTAAATGCTGAAGGAAGAAGAAACTTTTATCCTAGAATAGTATATCCAGAGAGAGTATCCTTCACAAACACGAAGGCAAAATAAAGACTTTCCCAGACAAACAAAAGCTGAGGGATTTCATCAACACCAAATCTGTCCGACTAGAAATGTTAAAGGGAGCTCTTCAAACTAAAAGAAAAAGACGTTAGTGAGCAATACGAAATCATCTGAAGGTACAAAACTCAATGGTAATAGTAAGTACAAATAAAACACAGACTATTATAACACTGTAAATGTGGTATGTAAATTATTCATATCTTGAATAGAAAGACTAAAAAATGAACCTAACAAAAATAATAACTAGAACAACTTCTAAAGACATTGGCAGTATAACATATAAATAGAAATGACAATAAGTTAAAAAGAAGGGAGATTAAGTGTAGAGTTTTATTAGTTTTCTCTTTGCTTGCTTGTTTGTTTATACAATTAGTGTTAAGTTGCCATCAGTTTAAAATAATGGGTTATAAGATGTAATTTGCAAGCCTCACGGTAACCTCAGATAAAAAAAATCCACAACAGATACACAAAGAATAAAAAGCAAGAAATTAAAACATACCACCAGAGAAAATCACCTTCAATAAAAGGAGGATAGGAAGGAAGGAAAGAAGGAAAAGAAGCCCACAGAGCAACCAGAAGACAAACAACAAAATAGCAGGAATAAGTCCTTACTTATCATTAATAACATGGAATGTAAATGGACTAAACTTTCTAAAGACATAGAGTGGCTGAATGGATTTAAGAAAAAAAAAAAAAAAAAGACCTAATGCTGTCTACAAGAAACGCACTTTATCTATAAAGACACATAGACTGAAAATAGGGGAATGGAAAAAGATATTCCATGCATATGGAACCTTAAAAAAAACTGTATTTATATAAGACAAAATAGATTTCAAAACAAAAGTATCAAAAGAGACAAAGAATGTCATTATATAACGATAAAAGAGTCAATCCAGCAAGATGATGTAATAATTGTAAATATATATGCACCAAACACTGGAGCAACCAGATATATAAAACACATGTTATTAGAGTTAAAGAGAAATTCCAATATAATAACAGCTGGAAGCTTCAACTCCCCACTTGCAGCATTGGACAGTTCATTCAGACACAAAATCAACAAAGAACTTAATCTGCCCTATAGGCCAAATGGACCTAATGGATATTTGCAGAACATTTTATCCAACGGTTGTAGAATACTTCTTCTCAGCACATGGATCATTCTCAAGGATAGACCACAGGTTAGGTCAAAAAACAAGTCTTCAAGCATTCAAAAAAATTGAAATCGTATCAAGTATCTTCTCTGACCACAGTGAAATAAAACTGGAAATCAGTAAGGGGAATTTTGGAAACTATACTAACACACGGAAATTAAACAATATGCTCCTGAAATACCAGTGGGTCAATGAAGAAATTAAGAAGGAATTGAAAAATTTCTTTAAACAAATGATAATAAAAACACAACATATAAAAGCCTATGGAATACAGCCAAGGCTAAGAGGAAAGTTTGTAGTTATAAACATCTGCAAAAGGAAGTAGAAAAACTTCAAATAAACAAGTTAATGATGCATCTTACAGAACTATAAGAGCAAGAACAAATCAAACCCAAAATTAGTCAAAGAAAAGAAATAATAAAAACCAGAGTAGAAATAAATGAAATTGAATCAAAACAAATGCAAAAGATCAATGAACCAGAGTTGGTCTTTTGAAAAAGATAAAATCAAAAAAACTTGAGCCCAACTAATTAAGAAAAAAAGAGAGACAATTCAAATAAATAAAATCAGAGATAAAAAAGAGGACATTACAACCAATACCACAGCAATTCAAAGGAATATTAGAGGCTAGTTTGAGCAACTATATGCCAATAAATTAGAAAATCTAGAAGAAATGGATAAATTCCTAGTCATATACAACCTACCAAGATTGAACCACGAAGAAATCCAAAACTTGAGCAGATCAATAACAGGTAATAAGATCAAAGTCATAATAAGAAGTCTCTCAGCAAAGAAAAGCCATGAACCCAATGCATTCACTGCTGAATTTTACCAAACATTTAAAGAAGAACTAATACCAATCTTACTCAAACTATTCCAAAAAATAGAAAATAAGGCAATATTTCAAAATTCACTCTACCAAGCCAGCATTTTCTTTTTTTTTTTTTTTTTTTTTTTTTTTTTTTTT
>NW_016807867.1:3275116-3281406 GCF_001698545.2 Rhinopithecus bieti
TGAGATACAATCGTGTTGATGTTATAGATCTGGTTCATTCATTTGTAACTGCTGTGTAGTATCCCACTCAATATGTCCATGGAACTTACAACTTACCCATTCACCTCTTGATGAATATTTTCTCCAGGATTTTATGATTACAAACACCATAGGGTGTTCAAATCTGCCAGGCACTACTTTTTTTTTTTTTTTTTTTTTTTTTTTTTTTTGAGATGTAGTTTTGCTCTTGTTGCCCAGGCTAGAGTTCAATGGCACAATCTCGGCTCACCACAACCTCTGCTTCCTGGGTTCAAGCAATTCTCCTGCCTCAGCCTCCCAAGTAACTGAGATTACAGGCATGTGCCACCACGACTGGCTAATTTTGTATTTTTAGTAGAGACAGCGTTTCTCCTTGTTGGTCAGGCTGGTCTTGAACTCCTGACCTCAGATCCACCCGCCTCAGCCCCCCAAATCCTGGGATTACAGGCGTGAGCTACTGCACCTGGTCTGAGGCCAGTATTACCTGGATACCAAACTTAGACAAAGACACATGAATAAAAGACAACTACAGGTCAATATTCCTGCTGAATATTGATGCAGAAATCCTAAATAAAATACTAATCAACTTCAACAACACATTTAAAAAATCATCCATCATGACCAAGTGGGATTTATCCCAGGGATGCAAGGGTGGTTCAGTATATGCAAATCAATCTATATGCTGCATCATATCAACAGAATGAAGGCCAAAAACCATGTGATCATTTCAATTGCTGCTGAAAAAGCATTTGATAAAATTCAACATCCCTTCATGATAAAAACCCTCAAAAAACTGGATATAGAAGGAGCATACCTTAATACAATAAAGACCATATGCAACAGACCCACAGCTAGTCCCACTGTTATTCGACATAGTACTGGAAATCCTACCTAGAGCAATCAGACAAGAGAAGGAAATGCAGGGTATCTACATTGGAAAGGAAGAAGTCAAATTATCTTTATTTGCAGATGATGTGATTTTACATTTGGAAAAACCTAAAGACTCCATAAAAAACTATCAGAACTGATAAACAAATTCAGTAAAGTTGCAAGATACAAAATCAACAAACAAAAATTAGCAACATTTCTATATGCCAACAATGAACAATCTGAAAAAGAAATCAAGAAAGTAATCCCATTTAGGATAGCTACAAATAAAATTAAATGCATAGGAATAAACTTACCCAAAGAAGTGAAAGATTTCCACAATGAAAACTATAAAACATTGATGCAAGAATCTGAAGCAGACACCAAAAAAATGGAAAGAAATTCCATGTTCATGGATAGGAAAAAATCAATATTGTTAAAATGTCCATACTACTCAAAGCAATCTACAGATTCAACACAACCGCTATCAAAATACCAATGATGTTCTTCACAGAAATAGAAAAGAAAAATCCTAAAACTTATATTGAACTACAGTAGACCCCAAATAGACAAAGTTATCCCAAGGGGGAAAAAAACAGGAATCAAATTACTTAACTTCAAATTATACTACAGACCTATAGCAACCAAAATAGCATGGTACTTTCATAAAAACAGGCACACCAACCAATGGAACAGAATAGAGAACCCAAAAATAAATCCATACATCTATAGTAAACTCGTTTTTGTCCAAGGAACCAAGAACATACACTGGGGAAAGGGCAGTCTCAAAAAAAAAGGTGCTTAAAAAAACTGGACATATCCATACGCAGAAGAAGAAAACTAGACCACTATCTCTCACTATATACAAAACTCAAATCAAAATGGATTAAAGACTTAAATCTAAGACCCCAAACTATGAAACTACTACAAGAAAAACGTTAAGGAAACTCTCCAGGACATTGGTCTGGGCAAAGATTTCTTGGGTAATAGCCCAAAAGCGTAAGCAATCAAAGTGAAAATGGACAAATGGAATCCATCACGTTAAAAAGCTTCTGCACACCATAGGAAACAATCAACAAAGTGAAGAAACAATCCACAGAGGGAGAGGAAATATTTTCAAGCTATCCATCTGATAAGGGATTAATAACCAGAATATATAAGTAGCTCAAAAAAACTCTACAGGAAAAAAAATCTAATAATCTGATTTTAAAATGGGCAAAACATCTGAATAGACATTTGTCAAAAGAAGACATACAAATGGCAAACTTTTATGGTACATATAAACAATGGGGAACTATTCAGTTATTAAAAAGAATGAGATCCTGTCATTTACAACAACATGCATGGAACTGGAGATCATTATGCTAAGTGAAATAAGCCAGGAACAGAAAGACAAACTTCACATATTCTCACTTATTTGGGGGAGCTAAAAAAAAATGAGAACAATTGAACACGTGGAGATAGAGAATAGAATGATGGTTACCAGAAACTGGGAAGGGTAGTAGGCTAGGGCAGGGGTGGCTGAAGGAAGTGGGGATGGCTAATGGGTAGAAAAATATAGTTAGATACAATGAAGAAGATCTGCTATTTCATAGCACAACAAGGTGAGTACAGTCAACAGTAATTTATTGTATAATTTAAAACAACTAAAAGAGTAGAATTGGATTGTTTATAACACAGAGAAAGGATAAATGTTTGAGGTAATGGATACCCTATTTACCCTGATGTGATTATTACGCATTATATACCTGTATCAAAATATCTCATGTACCCCATAAATACATACACCTACTATGTATCCACAAAAATTTTAAAAATATCTTACCCACTAAATATAAGACCTTGGAAATATCTACTCTAAACCCATCAGTGGTATCAAACTACGCAAAGGTCAGCCCAAGCCCACCTGGAGTTTCCAGCTTCTTTGTGGACAAAGGTAGCCTAATCATGAGCTGGGTGAGAGAATATGAGACTCTACTCTGTCTTCGCAGAGAAAAGGAGCCACAAACAGAAAGAATTTTTTTTACAGAATTTTGCTCTGTTGTGCAGGCTGGAGTACAGTGGCACGATCTTGGCTCACTGCAACCTCTGCTTCCCGGGTTCCAGCAAATCTTACACTTCAGCCTCCCAAGTAGCTGGGACTACAGGCACCCACCACTACAAATGGCTAATTTTGTTTTTTTTTTTTTTTTTTTTTTTTTTTTTTTTTTTTTTTTTTTTGAAACGGAGTCTCGCTCTGTCACCCAGGCTGGAGTGCAGTGGCCGGAACTCAGCTCACTGCAAGCTCCGCCTCCCGGGTTCACGCCATTCTCCTGCCTCAGCCTCCCGAGTAGCTGGGACTACAGGCGCCGCCACCTCGCCCAGCTAGTTTTTTTTTGTATTTTTAGTAGAGACGGGGTTTCACCGTGTTAACCAGGATGGTCTCGATCTCCTGACCTTGTGATCCACCCGTCTCGGCCTCCCAAAGTGCTGGGATTACAGGCTTGAGCCACCGCGCCCGGCCTAATTTTTGTATTTTTAATAGAGATAGGATTTCACCATGTTGCCCAGGCTGGTCTCATGCTCCTGGCTTCAAGTGATCCACCCACCTCAGTCTCCCAATGTGCTGGGCTTACAGGTGTGAACTGCCATGCCCAACCGAATATTAATTTTCATTAAGAGAAAATCAAATTTGTTCAAGAACTCTACTGACAGAAGTGAAATTAGTTTTTCTCTAGCAAATAGTTAGTGGAGTTGGACGATTAGTCTATTGCCCAAGAAAGAAAGTAAACCCACTGGAGTCTGGAAACATTCATATTCTCAATAATGCATTTAGCTCTCAAAAACAAATAAGGTTTGTCGCTGCACTTTTACATTTCAAAACACCTAAGACTAGATGATCTAAAGCTCTCCTCTGCTAAAATCAGATTATTAAAACATGTTCCCTAAACTCATAAAGCTCAAGACAATTGTTAAAATTTTTATTGAATGTCAAGTGCCAACCCAGGCAGAGTCTCTCTCAATTCAAACAAAATTCACTGTAGAATTTTGTTCTACAGTGAATTTTTCTGTATTATTCTGTATTATTCTGAATTATTCTGTATTATTCACTGTAGTAGCAGGCACAGGCTTTTCAACTGATGGACTGCAGCAGAATTCAGTTACCTCCTACTGTGAACCATGGGCCTGGCACATATAGACTATTTTTGTAGGGAAACAAAATAGTATTATTGTATTTTCTGGATGTTCTCAGGATTAGGCTAGGAGAAATGATGTTGCAGAATGCCACCGCTTTAGATCACCTTGTTAATATTCCCACAAAATTCATTGTTCTAGCTTTTGGTGATGTGGAGTATAATGGAGGCCAGTTGAAAAATAGTTTCAATCACACGGGTGGGGAAAGAGGGGGTGAAGCCTGGATTGCCAGATTTCTGGTTAATAGAGTCCATGAATTTCCTTGTAGCACTGCATAAACCAATGTTCCTGTTGATTAGAAAGAGCAGGCCCTAGAACCCTAATTATATCACTATGAAGAACGTGAACTTGGTCTGAACTTTGCATAATTTCTATCAGAAAATCTGAGCTTTCTCTAATCCCTTTTTGTATCTTCTCTCCCCAAAGTGAGTGATTTACTTGGGATGAAGGACATAATAGTAGACACAAAGGATCAGCAACTGGGGCAGAGACAGGTCGATGAAAGGGAAGAATCTGGCCGGAGCTCAAGCTGCTAAGAGTTTTACCAGTTCTCTGGTGAAGAGGGATTGGAATTGATCCCAAAGCCACTTTATCTTAATTGTCATTTTTGGTACATGAACTTAATTTTAAATTAACTGGTAAACTCTAAATTATGCACTCCAGAGGATGGGTTCTGCCAGTCTCAACAAACTCTTTTACTCTTTTCAAAGTTAGAGTACTCCTTCAGCTATTGTTAAAGATTGGTCTGGCACCCAAGTGGGCCATCAGGTTACCAAGGTTCTTTGCAAGGAGGCTTAACACTTTTTTTTCTGCCTGAGTGTGCTACAATAAGGGGTACAGCTGTTAAGATAATATAAATCAAAGGATTTTGTAAACTGCAACACTTAAATATTGTCACCTGCCAACAGAATCACAATATTCTCCATTCCAAGTATCTCCTGATTTCCAGCAAGAGGTCTCACACATTAATGGACCTTACAAGCCATCGACCACCTTTATCTTCCTATAAATCAACCCCAACCACAATACTGTGTTCATACTGTTTCAATTGAATACAGCCTGCCTGCCTAATATTCACTAGGGGTTATAAAGTAAGAATCTATCCGTCTACAGTGATACTCATTTACCTTGAGGAATACACACTCATGAACAGAGATACATACTTTTTTTCAAAACACAGACATTTTTTCAAAAGAAAACCCTAATAGTTTGAAAGTAGGCATTCAATATTTGGTGTTTCTTTTAAAGCTTTATTTTACCTTGTCTCCTCCCTTAATTGCCTCCAAAGCTGTGTTCCTGTTTCATTGCATGGCTTCACCTAGTAAAGTTGTCCTGATAAATACAGCTGAAAGCTGTGGGCAGAAGTAATGAGTATGGGAATTCCTCCTACTTATAACTAACTTCTTCTGTTCCCTTCTTGGGGTTTGAGATGATAGAATAGGCCCCAAAACTACAGAGAATAAATCATTATGAATCAACATATTACTTCTGTTGGTATTTCTAGCACTGTGATCCACCACCTACCTGTAGTGGGATTTTAAAAGTTTTTTCCAAGAATTTCATTCTCTTTTGTTTCCAGAATAAATAAAGTGCAGAGCAGAATAAGCACAAATGGGATTTTGAAATTCATCCCCAAACCACATGAATAGGAAGGTCCCCCCTCACAGCAGAACAACTTAAGGGGTGTGTTTTCTGTGATTTTTTTCTTTACTCAAAATGTCATTTTAACCTGATCTCATCTGATATGCTGAAAAGGAATGGTAATTTATGGTGTGTTAGTGTATGAAGATTGTATCACAGTAAGGACCTATAACTGTAGTTACAATTGCCAAGGAACAAAGCAACTGATCAGTTTCAAATTGAAATACGCATGTGGAGGGAAAATCGCCTGCTGTTTTTATTAGAGTCACCTCTGACATTCCTGATTTCCTAGAACCGATCATCTCTGCTGGAGGAAAGCAACATGTTGGCATATGAGCTGTATGTAGGTAGTAGAGTCTGGTTCCTGGGAGCCCTGTAGTGGCCAGCCCATGCTAGATTCAGTTGAAAGATGCTCTCTGCAACTAAAAGGGAAAAAAATATAAATATCTATGAAAGTTAAATATATGTTATAAATGTCTGCTCAGGAGTAAGTTTATTCCCAGCCTCATCCCAAAAGCAGGGGAAAGAATGTTATTTTAAAATCCCATATCTCAGGGGGCGGAGCAAGATGGCCGAATAGGAACAGCTCC
>NW_016807868.1:0-8153 GCF_001698545.2 Rhinopithecus bieti
CAAGAGAAAAAAAAAGAAAAGAATGTAGGTCTAAAATCTTTGTCTACTTAAAAAATAAAAAAAAAACCATAAAATCATATGGCTGTAGCCATTCCCACACTTACATTTCAAACATACTACGGCCACTTACATGTAAAATACTATATTGTAATCAAATTGCATCCGTCACATACATGTATGCCCCATAAACATCAACTACACTAGGGCACAAGCTGATGACTAAAGAAAGAAAATATCATTACGAAGTGGCATTTGCTTAGGGAGGCTGAGGCCATAAAATTGGGAATGTGCTGGAGTTTCTACCACGACAGTATGCATGACCAAGAGGAAAAGCTACTTTGCATTTTGTGCGGCATTGGTGAGACTCTCTGTCTTCAAGGTCCAGTGGAACATACCAGTTTCAGCATTGGGTGTGTAGATTTCCAGCACTATTAGTACTATAGAAGTTGAACTGTGTAGTAAGTTAGATTTGGGTAAATTTTCTATTTTATTTGTTTTTTTTTTTTTGTTTTTTGTTTTTTGTTTTTGAGAGGGAGTCTCGCTCTGTCGCCCAGGCTGGAGTGCAGTGGCCAGATCTCAGCTCACTGCAAGCTCCACCTCCTGGGTTTACGCCATTCTCCTGCCTCAGCCTCCCGAGTAGCTGGGACTACAGGCACCCGCCACCTCGCCTGGCTAGTTTTTTTTTGTATTGTTTTAGTAGAGATGGGGTTTCACCGAGTTAGCCAGGATGGTCTCGATCTCCTGACCTCGTGATCCACCCGTCTCGGCCTCCCAAAGTGCTGGGATTACAGGCTTGAGCCACCGCGCCCAGCCTTATTTGTTTTATAAACTTAAAATATGTCAAAGTTTACACAGTCCTATAAAAGTTTGTATATACATCCAACAGAAGGAAGAAATGTTACTCTTTTAAATTTTACCTTCAGGGTTTTTAAAAATATAAATGAAATTATTATGGTTAAAGTGCAAAAAAAAATAAAGTCTTTGTCTAGTAAGTCCAATGTGTATGCTTCTTCATGGACATTTTCTATTAATTTTTCTTTTGTTTCTTTGCATACTTCATTTTTTTTTTTGAAAACTGGACATTTTGGGTATTACAAAATGACAACTCTGGAAACCAGATTCTTATCCCTCCCCAAGGTTTGTCTCTGTTGGATATTGTGGGCTGTCATTGTATGCTTCTTTAGTGACTTTCCCAAACTACTTTAGTATTTTTTGTTGTATGTGACCACTGAGTTCTTTGTTCTATTAGCCTACTGTTTGGCTGGTGTTTTGACAGAGTTCCCTTAAATGCCTAGGCTAAGAAATGAAAAAAAAAAAAAGAAAAGAAACGAAAAACAATCCTATTCAACAAATGGTTCTGGTATAATTGGCAAGCCACATGTAGAAGAATGAAACTGGGTCCTCATCTCTCACCTTATACAAAAATCAACTCAAGGTGGATCAAAGACTTAAATCTAAGACCTAAAACCACAAAAATTCTAGAAGATAACATCAGAAAACTCTTCTAGACATTGGCTTAGGCAAAGAATTCATGACCAAGAACCCAATAGCAAATGTAACAAAAACAAAGATAAATAAATGGAATCTAATTAAACTAAAAAGCTTCTGCACAGCAAAAGAAATTATCAGTAAACAGACAACCCATAGAGTAGGAGAAAATATTCGCAAACTATGTATCTGACAAAAGATTAACATCCAGAATCTACAAGGAACTCAAACAAATCAGCAAGAAAAAAACAAATAACCCCATCAAAAAGTGGGCAAAGGACATGAATAGACAATTCTCAACAGAAAATATGCAAATGGCCAACAAACATATGAAAAATGTTCAACATCACTACCAGAGAAATACAAATTAAAACCACAATGTGATATCACCTTACTCCTGCAAGAATGGTCATAATTTAAAAATTAAATAAATAGATGTTGGTGTGGATGTAGTGAAAAGGGAACACTTTCGCAATGCTGGTGGGAATGTAAACTAGTACAACCACTATGAAAAACAGTGCAGAGATTCCTTAAAGAGCTAAAAGCAGAACTACCATTTGATCCATCAATCCCATTACTGAGTATCTATCCAGAGGAAATGAAGTCATTATATGGAAAAGACACTTGAACACACATGTTTATAGCAGCACAATTTGCTGTTGCAAAAATATGGAACCAACCTAAATGCTCATCAACTAACAAGTTGATAAAGAAAATGTGGTATATATACACCATGGAATATTACTTAGCTATAAAAAGAAATGAAATAATGCCATTTACAGCAACATGGATGGAGTTGGAGACCATTATTTTAAATGAAGTAACTCAGGAATGGAAAACCAAATATTGTATGTTCTCACTAAACTATGAGGATGCAAAGGCATAAGAATGATATAATGGACTTTGGGGACTAGGGGAATGGTGGAGGGCGGGTGAAGGATAAAAGACTACACACATTGTAAACAGTGTACACTGCTTGGGTAATGGGTGCACAAAAATCTCAGAAATCACCACTAAAGAACTTCTCCATGTAACCAAAAACTACCTGTTGCCCCAAAACTATTGAAATAAAATTTAAAAGAAAACCAAAAAAACAAGAAAGGGAAGAGTACTATCCCAATCTCTACATATTGGCCCTAACTCTGCCTCAGCTTTCCCTTCCTACATATGTGGAGCCTGAAGGCCTGCCTGAGGTGAAAGCTTAGGTTCTTCTCCGGTCTTTTCAAGCATGTGTCCTCCCCTGGGAGTGCATGTGGCTTTATTGATTCCCTGGTGTACACAGGAGCATTTAAAAATTCTTCTTCCCATACACATCTTCTGTCCCAATCTCTTCTTTCCCAGGCTTCTAGGTCTGTGTATCATTTGTCTCAAGTGTTATCCCTCACCCCAGGCTGCTGCACCCAATACCTGTGCCTTTAAATACTTTCAGTAACAGCCTCCCTGGAAGCCACTGGAGCCCTGCAAACACTCTTGAGTCAGGTGAAACTAAGGAAAACCTTCCTACCAGTTTTTAAGGGAGCCTCCAGGCAGGTGGAGGCCCATACCACAATTCTTTGAGAGTAAGGTTCATATTGCTCCCTCTGGCACTAGCAACTTGCACCAGGAGTGCCATCTACTGTCCTCACAGCCACTGCTGATCTGGGGCACGGGGAATGATAAGTGTGTGATTTAAAATGCAACACTCTCTTACCACAAGGCAACATTTTTCTTCACCAAGTATTCCCCTTGTTGTAAGTTTTTGACTAGATTCCAGCTTCCTTCAAAAGCTGATTCTGCTAGTTTTCTAGCTCATTAGTTTCTTTTAGGAGGAATGTAGACCTGGAGTTTCCTACTTTATTATTTTGGTGGCTGATATACCCTAATCTTGAAAACACCTTGCTAGCCAAAGCAAAGATTTATGAGTACTACATGAAGCCTGAAATGGCTTCAGAATTTCCAAAAGACAGTTTTAAGGGTGGCAGGGGTACTGGTTGGAAGAAGGGACTAGGGAATGATTTTTCAAGATATGTTTGGAAAAGCACATTACATGAATTTGAGAAAACACCAACTGTCGATATCATGGATATGTAAGTACTAATGTAAATTATGAGAGGAGGTATTAAAACCTTCCCAGACCCCTCTTGGTGCTGTTGAACTAGCAAGTGGTTATTTGTTTGGAAATCTGCTTCTGAGACTACAGGTCAGGATGGGAAAATGAACCTGATGAGCCACCAATAGCCCCCTCTTGAGAGGACTTAGGAGTTAAGCAAACTGATCTGAATTTGGGGTTATGCCCAAAATTTACTGAGCCTTTTTCTATCATTCTGCTTTTGGGTTGAAGAAGGAATATAGCCTGGTCAGGTATAATGGCCAGAACCATAGAGGGTTTTAGGTTCATCCTCCTTTCCCCCGACCCACAAACTCACAGTCTCTGAGGCTGGTTGAGAAAAACCATGCTCTGGAATAGGTTGCCCTAAATGGATACCAATCTAGACCCAAAGGAACACTCTATCCATACCCCTTGATGCCTTTGGCCACTAGGGGGCAGCTGGACTCTGGAGACTATTACCCTTACCCACACCCTTAAGAGTAACTTTGAAGGGCAGCTTCCTAATTTCTCCCCATAAATTTGCCTGGAGCCTGTAGTGGACTGCAGGAAAGCGAGCAGCTTTCCAAATCACTTGACTTAGAGTCATCAAGTTACCCCTCAGGTCAGAAGAACACCCAAGACGTGCTGTGGTGATTTAGAGTCTTAGAATGTCAGCACTGGAGGGACCTTCAGGATTTCCTGGGCCAAGGTTTTGGGGTTTCTTTTTGTTTCAGGGGATTTGTGTGTGTGTGTGTGTGTGTGCGTGTGTGTGTGCGTGTGATGGGGTCTCGCTGTGTCACCCAGGCTGGAGTGCAATGGCATGATCTCGGCTCACTGCAGCCTCGACCTCCAGGGCTCATGAGATCCTCCTGTCTCGACATCCCAAAGTGCTGGGATTATAGGCATGAGCCACCACGCCTGCTGCAAATGTTTTTTTAGCCACAGATTTCTTTCTTCAAATTAAAAGTGCGTGGTGGCCCCACACTTGTAATCCCAGCTACTTGGTAGGCTGAGGCAGGAGGATCACTTGAACCTGGGAAGCGGAGTTTGCGGTGAGCCAAGATCACACCACTGCACTCCAGCCTGGATGACAGAGTGAGACTCCGTCTCAAAAAAAGAAAAAAAAAGTTTAATTTGTGGCATTGGGAGGCCCTGGGCTCAACCCTGCTCTGAAGGGATGTTTCAGAATTCCAAAGCAGTGTTGCCTAACTTTCAGTTCTGCCCAGAGCTCCCATATGATTTTTATATCTATATCTACCAGCCAGCATGTTGTAGGGGCCAAGGGAAAACTTCCCCTTTGCCCTCTGAAGGCTCGCAGAAAAATCAACTGAAAAAAGGTAGGTTAATAGGAGAAAAGACATATGATTTACTAACGTGTACACAGGGAGCATCACAGAGTGATTGCCCAACTCCTCCACTGGGGTGCAGAAGTTTGTATACCATCTTGAGGTTACAGAAAGAATGGGGCCCAGAGAATGGCCAAAAGAGGTAATGGTGGTAAATCAGTTTATAATGGCGAAACAAGTTATCGGGGGGAGAGAAGAGGAAGCCTGTCTAGCAAAAGTGTTCTCATTATGTAGATTAAACCTAACAGGTAGCAACCTTCAGAGAGAATAGATGGTAAATGTTTCTTTCGGATCTTTAAGGTGTCAGACTCTCAGTCTTTCCTAGATCTGGACAAGGGAAGTCCTGGCTGCATCAATGTAGGTTCTCTACAAGTGCAAATCTCCCCCACAAAGGACAGATTTGCGGGGCTACTTCTATTTGCTGGTCCCCTGACGGCCATCTCAAAATGTGTCAAAGAAATATATTTTGGGGTAAAATATTTTTAGTTCCTTCAGTATTCATATTTAATATGTTTCTTTAAAATGAGTCATTTTTTTCTTAAATAAATTCAGCCTCATCCTATGTAACATCACAGACTTAATGTTTTGGTATTCTTTTCTAATTCATATTAAAATATATCCACAGCTATTGTAATTTAAAATTTGCTTCTGGCAACACCTAAAGTTGTCTCATGTCCTTGTGTCTCACTTTGAGAAATGATACTCTATGGTACCAAAGAGCGCAGTTGGAAAAGTACTTAACCGAGTTCACTTTATTTTCAGGTGAAGACACCAAGAGATCCAGAAAGAGTAAGGGACTCACTCAAGGTCACTCAGTCAATGACAGTGGCAGTACTGGGATTTAAATCCAAGTCTACTGACTCCTAGCTCTTTAATCCTTTCACTGTACTAAATTCTAAGGGCCTTAGGAAGCTCCTTCACCACCCAGACTACAATTGGAAGGAAGGAAAGAAGAAAGGAAGGGAGGGGAGGGAGAAAAGAACTATTTGCTTAGTGAATTGGAGCTGGTACAGAAGCTGTAGCTTAGGAGGGCCAAGGTAAGATGTGGGGTAGAATGATTTCCCATGTCTCTTTGGATCAAAGTACTTATAAGGGTCCATCTTTCAAAGCCTAGGCTCATTTGCTTATACACTCAACATGAACTTATTAGAGCACCCATCATGTGCCTGGGCACACAGAAAGGAGCTCACAATCCAGTGGTAAAACAGCTCAGCAAATAGCTGATTAGCTTGTAGTGGAGGAGGGAAGGACAGTAGGCATAAGCCCTACCCTACACAAGTTCAGCAGCCCTAGTCCAAAGGCTCGATTTTCTCTTCTCTCAAGTATGGGAACTGATAGGTGTTAAATACCCTTCAGAGTCTGGGGGTGGCAACCCACTGCCAGCCAGAGGTCGTGGCCATGAAGTCCTTTGCTTTATTTTTTTAACCACTGACAATTGTCACCAATGCCCCCATCCTGGTCCATCATCTCATATGCAAACACAGAACCCACCCTCCAAAGGGGAATGGGCAAATTGAATATGGCCAGAAACTTAACCCCAACAGTACTGAGCTTTGGGCAGTGGTTCCTCCCAACCTCCTCTTCCCAGACTTGTTTATGAAGCACTTCAAATAGAAAGTGTTGGAAATAGGTTTGTAACCACTTAGTGTTGTCTGATTCTTTTTTTTTTTTTTTGAGATAGGATCTCACTCTGTTGCCCAGGCTGGAGTGCAGTGGTGTGATCTCAGCTCATTGCAACCTCTGCCTCCTGGGTTCAAGTGATTCTCTTGCCTCTGCCTCCCAAATAGCTGGGATTACAGGCGCACACCACCAGACCCAGCTAATTTTTTTACTTTTAGTAGAGATGGGGTTTCACCATGTTGGCCAGGCTGGTCTCAAACTCCTGACCCCAAGTGATCTGCCCGCCTTGGCTTCCCAAAGTGCTGGGATTACAGGCGTGAGCCACCATGCCCGGACAGTGTTGTCTGATTGTAGTAGCTCTATTTGACTTCCCCTAGTTGGGTGAGGAACAGGAGACCCATTGCCACCTGCTTCACACATGTGGTGCTTCCCCAGGTATCTGGACACATGAACTTTGTTGCTGGTTGGTTGCTTCTAGTAGGGCCCTGAGGGCTATTTTTACCACCATCTCTGCCCCACACCTACGAAACAAAAACCCAGAAGCCCCTAAAGTTAAATCTTCTAATGCAAAGAGGGCTGGAAATATTGTTTCTTTCCCAAGTACCTGCTGGATTTGACCCCTCCCAGCCTGGCAAGTGTTCTCCCAGAGGGAGTTTTACTGATTGAGATAACAGGTTTGTCTTTGCCCCCATGACAAAACTGGTACTCATGAGGCAATGAGCAGGGGAAGAGGCAGACAAGCCACATCAGCACAAGATTAATCTTCAACTGTCCCTACCTCTCCCTTTAACATCCTTCTACCAGTTTGTATTTTTCTCCCTTGTTCCTTCCCACTCCGTCCCTATCCACGGAGCCCTCAAGTACCCCTACCCTAAACAATCTGAAAATTCATATGTGGTAGAAAAGTTCTGGATGGAGATAAGAAAACCTGGGTTCAAGTATTAGCTTTTTCACCTACTAGCCAAGTAATGTGGAACAAAATAATCTCACCTCTCTGAGCCTCAATTTCCCCTCTGTGAATAGGCATGGTAATCCCTGACCTGCTTACCTCGGAAAATTGCTATCCAAAGGATACTGGATATGAAATTGCTTTGTGAAGAAACAATCACAATGCACATGTGAAAGACTGAGTGAGTGACCCACATGTGAAGAGTGGTATTTTGAAAGAGAATAACTTGAGGAAAAAGCCATTAATGCAGCATTTTAAATACAGGGTAAAAATAAGATCCATGGTGGAGGCTTGGGCCACTTTGTCAACTTTCTTATTCACTTAATAAACCAATTATTAAACATCTACTAGGTGTTAGGGACTCTTATAGATACTGGGGATAAAAATCCCTGCCCTCATGGAGCTGACATTCTAAAAGCATGGCAGGGGCCTAAGAAAAACAGTCCCTATCCCTCCAGCCTAAGAAACAGTCTAATGTTCGGTTCAGAGCCTCAGGGCTATAGAAAAGCCTTCAGTGATTTGATTTTTTCCTTTTGCACAAAATCTGTTTCAGCATTAATTTGGCAATATGAACAATTTGCTGAGGCCCTTTGCAGATCCAAAATAATGTATGGCATGTATTCAACAACAAGCATTTCATTCAACAAATTTCTTTCTTCCTTCCTTCCTTCCTTCCTTCCTT
>NW_016807868.1:8245-10014 GCF_001698545.2 Rhinopithecus bieti
TGAGAAGCTGGGGTCCTGGATGATCTGTCCACATGGACCCTGAAGTCACCAAGGGTGAGTGGAAGAAACCAGGCACCAGGTCTTTGTTAAATTAGGAAGAGTTTTCTTGCTGAGAAATGTGAGATTGTGTTTTTTTGTTTTTTTGGTTTTTTTTGATGGAGTTTCACTTTTGTTGCCCAGGCTGGAGTGCAATGGCGTGATCTCGGCTTACCACAACCTCCACCTCCTGGGTTCAAGTGATTCTCCTGCCTTAGCCTCCCTAGTAGCTGGGATTACAGGCATGAGCCACCATGCCTGGCCTTCATTCAAGAAATGTTTCTTGAGTACCTACTATGCGCTTATCACTCTGTAAATGTGGGGATAATGAATAGAAAAGGTATACAGAATTAAACAAGGTCGAGTTTCAGCCGTTAAAGCGCTCCCATACCAGAAAGAAATAATTACAAAGAGATCGGCCCCATGACACAAAGCGGGGGTTGCTCTAACGAATATTCTAACCCAGTAATGGGTGAAAATAGATGCCTAGTAAGTGAAATATTACAATTAGTGAGAAGTGCTTATGTGAGCTCTGAGGAGATACTTATATGGCCTAGGATATGGAGAAAGCTTCAATGATAAGGTGACATTTGTGTAGGACCTTGAAAATAGAATAGATTTTTAGTAAATAAAAAGGGAGGTGAATCACCTACCAGAATGGTAAAAAAGTAAAAAAATGACAATTCCAAGAGGATAACTAAATGTTTGATAAATACATGAAAAGATACTCAACCTTTTAATCAGGGAAATGCCACACTGTCATTTGCTACCAGCATAGATAAAATGAAAAAGACAATACCAAGTATTACCAAGGATGCGGAGCAACTACTAGTGAGGGTGCATATTGAACTAATCACTTTAGAAAACTGTCAACATCTACTAAAATGCAGATATGCATGCCTTATGACTTAGTTGTTCTACTCCTAAATATACATCCATATGTATATTTATGCATACATGTGTACAACACACATGCATTGTTATACAAATGCATACATATGTACAACAAAAGACGTGTTTATAGCTGCACCATTCATTACAATCAAACATTGGAAACAGCACAAATGTCCATGTCCACGTAGTACATTCCTTCAATGAAAAATATGCAGCAATCAAAATGTATGAACTACTGCTAGACACAACATGGATTACTCTCATAAACTTAATATTGAGGGAAAGAAGCCAGACACAAAAGATTACTACACAATGTATGATTCCATTTATATAAAGCATAAAAATTGATACAACTAATCTATGCTATTAGTATAAGGAGGGTGGTTACTGTTGCAACAGAAGAGGTTGTAACTGTAAGTAGGCAGGAAGGCGGCTTCTAGGATGCTGGTAATGCTACATTTCTTGATATGTTTGCTGGGATATAGGGATTGATTAAATGGGAGTGTTCCATTTGTGAAAACTGAGTGAGCTTACATATCCACTTTTCTAAATAAAAGAGCTAGAAATAAAAAAGTAAGGAGCGAAAACAATCAAATGGGGAAATGTAAGTCTTTTCAGCAAATGGTACAAGAATAACAGGCTATCCATATGAACAAAATGAACCTCAACTGTTACCTTAAACCATATAGGAAAATTAATTTGAGATGGAACATAAGCCCAAACATAAAAGCCCAGACATAAAATCTGAAGTCATAAAGCTTTGAGAGGAAAACATAGGAGCATATGACTTGGGAATAGGCAGATTTCTTTATTTTATTTTATTTTATTTTATTTTATTT
>NW_016807868.1:11261-12554 GCF_001698545.2 Rhinopithecus bieti
AAAAAAAAAAAAAAAAAAAAAAAAAAAAAAAAAAAAAAAAAGAAAATACTATGCATTAGTGAGGATGTGGAGTAACTAGAACACTTATGTATTGCTGGTGGGAGTGTGAAGTGGAACATCTTTTTAATCGGTTCTGGCAGTTTCTTACATAGTTAAACATACACCTTAACCTATGACCTGATGGTTCCAGTTTTGGGTATTTACCCAAAAGAAATGAAAATATGTCCATTAAAAGACTTGCATATAAATGTTCTTAGCAGCTTTATTTTTAATAGGCCCAAACTAGAGACAACCCAAACGTCCATCAACTGGTGAATGGATAAACAAATACAATGGAATTGTATTCAGCACAACATGGATGAACCTCAAAAACATTATGCTGTGAAGGATCTCAGACTCAAAATGCTACCTACCTACTGTATAATTCCATTTATATGGAACACACACAACTAATCCATAGTGGTTCTCTCTGTAGGGTGAGGTGAGGGTGAATTTGACTGAGAAGGGGCATGAGAGAAGTTTCTGAGGATGATGGTAATGTTTAATACCTTGACAGGGGTTTGGGTTATACAGGTGTATGCATTTGTCAAAATTCAGCAAATATTCCCTTAAGATTGTGTATTTCAGGCCAGACGCGGTGGCTTATGCATGTAAACCCAGCACTTTGGGAGGCCAAGGCAGGCAGATCACCTGAGGTCAGCAGTTCCAGACCAGCCTGGCCAACATGGCAAAACCCCATCTCTACTGAAAATACAAAAATTAGCCAGGCGTGGCAGTGTGCACCTGTAATCCCAGCTACTCAGGAGGTTGAGGCAGGAGAATTGCTTGAAACCGGAAGGTGGAGGTTGCAGTGAGCAGAGATAGTGCCACTGCACTCCAGCCAGTGCTCAGCAAGGAGAAGACTATGTTCAGTTCAAGGGCCAATATCGTGAAGCCCAATGGCGAGAAGCTGGACAAGTTGGAATCCGGCATCTCCCAGGCTCTTCTGGAGCTGGAGATGAACTTGGACCTCAAGGCTCAGCTAAGGGAGCTGAATATTACTGCAGTCAAGGAAATTGAAGTTTGTGTTGGTTGGAAAGCTATCATAATCTTTGTTCCCGTTCCTCAGCTGAAATCTTTCCAGAAAATCCAAGTCTGGCTAGTACACGAATTGAAGAAAAAGTTCAATGGGAAGCATATTTTCTTTATCGCTCAGAGGAGAATTCTGTCTAAGCCAACTCAAAAAAGCTGTACAAAAAAAATAAGCAAAAGCATCCCAGGAGCTGTACTCTGACAGCTGTGCATGATGCCATC
>NW_016807869.1:0-5110 GCF_001698545.2 Rhinopithecus bieti
CCTAATGTAGATGACAGGTTGATGGGTACAGCAAACCACTATGGCATGTGTATACCTGTGCAACAAACCTGCACATTCTGCACATGTATCCCAGAACTTAAAGTATAATAAACTTTTAAAGGCTTTTTTTTTTTTTTTTTTTTTTTTGAGACAGAGTCTCGCTCTGTCACCAAGGCTGGAGCGCAGTGGTGCGATCTCAGCTCACTGCAACCTCCACCTCCCAAGTTCAAGCAATTCTCCTGTCTCAGCCTCCTGAGTATCTGGGACTATAGATGCACGCTACCACACCCAGCTAAGAGATAAAAGCTTTGAAGAAGGTAGGCAGAGGAAAATGCAGCACAAAAGAGAGCCAACAAATCCAGCTTCCCAGATGACACAGTGTTGCAGTACAACAGGTCTTACTCAGCTGGGCAAAGAGCTGAGAGAGCAAAGGGAATCCAATCAGATGGAACCATATTTTTTTTCTTTTTTTGAGACAGTCTCACTCTTGTCGCCCAGGCTGGAGTGCAGTGCAATGATCACAGCTCACAGCAACCTTGAGCTTCTGGGCTCAAGCAATCCTCCCACCTCAGTCTCCCGAGTAGCTAGGACTACAGGCACATGTGCCTGGATAATTTTTTTTTATTTTTAGTTTTTTGTAGAGACAAGGTCTTGGACCTTGGAACCATGTTTACCAAATGGAGGCTAGAGGAGATATGGGGAACTACGGACTAATTGGGTATGACCGGAACAGAGGTCCGAGGCTGGAATAGGTGGTTCCTGATTACAAAGTGGAGACAATTGCTGCATAGCTGCTTCTTAGACCCTTTCTTAGTCAAATAAATAGGCCAGCCCAGGCACAGTGGCTCATGCCTGTCATCCCAGCACTTTGGGAGGCCGAGGTGCGCAGATCACCTGAGGTCAGGAGTTCGAGACCAGCCTGGCCAACATGGTGAAACTCCCATCTCTACTAAAAATACAAAAACTAGTTGGGCATGGTAGCATGTGCCTGTAATCCCAGCTACTCAGGACCCTGAGGCAGGAGAATCGCTTGAACCCAGGAGGTGGAGACTGCAGTGAGCCTAGATCGCACCACTGCACTCCAACCTGGGTGACAGAGTGAGACTTCATCTCAAAAAAAAAAAAAAAAAAAGGCAAATACAGGGGCCAATGCAGGAAGATTCATAGCAAAGACAGGGAAGGCTCTGGGGACACCCTTCCTACATATCCTGAATCTGTGTTCATCGTCATAAAGAGGAGCTCCAGGTGAAAAAACAAAAACGAAAAACACTGGGCTGAGCACCTCTGCCCCTGTTTCTCCTGGGTGACACCTTACCTGGAATTTCTCTCCCTTTGAATGCCAGTGCCACTACCAGGGACACCTCCGTGTGCATTGCTCCCGTCACACCCTGCGCCAAGAGGTAACAAAACCCTTTCATTTCCACCTTCATGAGTAAAATAAAGAGAAAGAGATTTCTACCTGAACACCTTAACTTCTCCAGCTGGTTTCTGGTCTGAGACATTGCCAGATGGTTTGTATTCCAAATGAAATGAACAAGCCAACTGTATGATCACAGCTGCATGTGGAAAATAGCCACATCTTTGAGACAGCGTTACCCATGGATAGTAACTGGATGATGTTTGCTCACAAGGGTGAGAAAATCTGGAGATGAAAAGAAGAACGCCGGGCGCGGTGGCTCAAGCCTGTAATCCCAGCACTTTGGGAGGCCGAGATGGGCGGATCATGAGGTCAGGAGATCGAGACCATCCTGGCTAACATGGGGAAACCCCGTCTCTACTAAAAAATACAAAAAACTAGCCGGGCGTGGCGGCGGGCGCCTGTAGTCCCAGCTACCCGGAAGGCTGAGGCAGGAGAATGGCGTGAACCCGGGAGGCGGAGCTTACAGTGAGCTGAGATCCGGCCACTGCACTCCAGCCTGGGCGACAGAGCCAGACTCCGTCTCAAAAACGAAAAGAAGATGCCAGCCTGGGCAACATAGTGAGACCCCATCTCCACGATAATAAACAAAACATTAGTTGGGCGTCATAGTGTACACCTGTAGTCCCAGCTACTCAGGAGGCTGAGGTTGGAGGATTGCTTGAGCCCAGGAGGTTAATGTTGTGGTGAGCTATGACTGCACCACTGCACTCCAGCCTGGGTGACAGAACAATACCCTGTCTCAAAAAAAGAAGAAGGAGAAGGAGAAGAAAGAAGAAGAACAAAAGGAAGGAAGGAAGGAAGGAAGGAAGGAAGGAAGGAAGGAAGGAAGGAAGGAAGCAGCAAGAAGGAAAGGAGAGGAAAAGATGGTGGGGTCGGGCCAGGCGCAGTGGCTCACATCTGTAATCGCAGCACTTTGGGAAGCCAAGGTGGGTGGATCACTTGAGGTCTGGAGTTCAAGACCAGCCTGGCCAAGGTGGTTAAACCCCATCTCTACTAAAATACAAAATTAGCCAGGTGTAGTGGCACACGTCTGTAGTCCCATCTACTCGGGAGGCTGAGGCAGGAAAATCGCTTGAACCCGGGAGGCGGAGATAGCACCACTGCACTCCAGCCTGGGCAACAGAGTGAGACAGCATCTCAAAAAACCAGAAGAAGAAGAAGAAGAAGAAGAAAGAAGAAGAAGAAGAAGAAAGAAGAAGAAGAAGGAGAAAGGAGAAAGGAGAAAGGAGAAAGAAAGGAGAAAGGAGAAAGGAGAAAGAAGAAGAAGAAGAAGAAGGAGGGGTTGGAGAGGAGAGGGGATGGATCATACCCCCTTTGCAGAAGGACTGAGTTACAGGCCAGACTTTCCAAGATTATGTAGAGCTCTCTAGGACTCCTGACGTCAGAGAATAAGATCAGGGCTGTGGCAGAGGAGCAGTCTATGAGGCTGAGGGGACAGAATCGCCCCCCTTGTAGCCCAGGGATCAAACCCCTTTAAACCACTAACCTTGTCCCTGATGCAGGTCTGGGCCAGGGACCGTGTGTAGGCAGAGAAGGCCTGTAGTTCAGACCAAGGGGAAGATTTTGCAAATTTGTTCTTAGTTGTCACTAGTTATGTGCAAAGATTCTGAAGCTTGAGAAGTAACATTTTTTCCTCCCTGAGCAATCAGAAACAAATAAAAGGAGAACTCTCTGTACTTAGGAGATCTGCGTTGGTGTGGGCCCACACTCAGCAGAACATGGCGGAGCGGGTGGGCAAAGTGATGGAGAGCCCTAGCCGCATTCCAGATGGTGCAGGAAGGGGGTTGCAGCTGAGTGTGAACAGGCGAGAATGCTGCTCCAACGAAAGCTGCCGGAACCACATGTGGGGAAAGTCAGACATTTGCAGTGCGCATGGACAGAGGCCCTCTGGAGAGGGCTGCAGTTGGTATCCGTCACCCCACTCCTCCTCAGCAGCTGATGCTCTGGTGACAGAGGCTGTTGGCTGGACTAGATTGGATGCGTGGAGCTTGAATGAAGCTGCCCAGGCAAGAGAGGTAGAAGCTCTGGCTCTGCTACTAATTGGCCATGCACCTAGGCCCAGTCATTTCCTCTCTCTGGATCCATTTCCTCATTCTGTCTGTTTGTTTGTTTGTTTTGAGACAGACTCTCACTCTGTCACCCAGGCTGGAGTTCAGTGTTATGATCTTGGCTCACTGCAACCTCTGCCTCCTGGCTTCAAGTGATTCTAATGCCTCAGCCTCCCGAGTAGGTGGGACTACGGGCATGCGCCACCACGCCCAGCACATTTTTGTATTTTTAGTAGATGGGGTTTCACCATGTTGACCAGGATGGTCTCGATCTCTTGACCTCGTGATCTGCCCGCCTTGGCCTCCCAAAGTGCTGGGATTACGGGTGTAATCTACTGCGCCCGGCCTAATTTTTGTATTTTCAGTAGAGACAGGGTTTTGCCATGTTGGCCAGGCTGGTCTGGAACTCCTGACCTCAGGCGATCCACTGGCAGCCTCTCAAACTGCTGGGATTACAGGCATGAGCCACGGCGCCCAGCCCTTTCCTCATTTTGAAAAGGACAGAGAGGAGGTGTGAAGGGGTGATGTTCTCTTCGGTAACACCTGAGGTCTCTGACCGTATCACTGTTGGAAAGGGGCCTTGACACCCTCTACCCCAAACTCTACTAAAATGTGTTTCTAGCACCTCTACACTCAAATCATTTGTGGTCTTTCCTCTAGCTTTATTAGTCACTGATCTTTCTCACTGGTCTAGGAAGTGAGCTTGCAAGGGGGCACTCCTCCAGATTTTCCAAGGAGAGAACCTCTCGGTTGTAAATTCACCAAAAATGTGGAACATTCCCTCCTACTGGGTGAAGTTGGCCAATGAAGTGGCAACCTTTGCTACCTAGCATCACTGCTACTGTTTTAGGTCTATTTTCAAAAAAAAGCATATTAGAGCAGCTTTATTGAGACATTAGAGAACATAAAATTCACCCATTTAAAGTGTACAATTCAATGGTTTTTAGTATGTTCCTAGAATTGTATTGTCATCACTACCACCATCTAATTCACTACGTTTCACCATTTGCAGAAAGCGGCCCCTGCCCATTAGCAGTCACTCTCATTTTGCCCCATCCCTAGGCAACCAGCAGTCTACTTCCTGTCTCTAGAGATGTAAAACATAGCATTTTGCCCCATTAGGGACATTTCCTACAACTAAGTATAGCATCATCATATAGCACTGTCTAATCAAGAACTCACAACCCATATATAAATGGCCAAAAAAAAAACATGAAAATATGCTCAACATCACTGGTCATTAGGGAAATGCAAATCGAAAACCACAGTGAGATACCATCTTGCATCCATCCGGTTGGCTACTGTCAAAAAAACCGAAAATAACAAGTATTGGCCAGGATGTGGAGAAATTGGAACCCCTGTACATTGTTGGTGGAAATGGAAAATAGTTCAGCTGCTGTGAAAAACAGCATGGTGGTTCCTTGAAAAACTAATAATAGAACTATTTGTCAGCGATTCCACTTCCAGGTATATACCCAAAAGAATGGAAAGCGGGGCCTCGAGGAGGTATCTGTACACCCTGTCCATAGCATTATTCTCAATAGCCAGCTGTCCATCAACCCAGCTGTCTATCCACAGATGAATGAATAAACAAATAAACAAAATGTGGTCTATACATACAAAAAAAAATTTTTTTTTTTTT
>NW_016807869.1:6545-8521 GCF_001698545.2 Rhinopithecus bieti
TACAGGCGCCCGCCACCTCGCCTGGCTAGTTTTTTGTATTTTTAGTAGAGACGGGGTTTCACCATGTTAGCCAGGATGGTCTCGATCTCCTGACCTCGTGATCCGCCCGTCTCGGCCTCCCAAAGTGCTGGGATTACAGGCTTGAGCCACCGCGCCCGGCCTTTTAGACTTTTTTGTAGAGATGAGGTCTCACTATGTTACCCAGGCTGATCCTGAACTCCTGAGCTCAAGGGACCCTCCTGCCTCAACCTCCCAGGTGTGTAGCACCTGGCTGAGTTATGGTTTAATGGGTAGAGAGTTTCAGTTTTGCAAGATGAAAAGAGTTCTGGAGATAGATTGGTGATGGTTACACAACAATGTGAATGTTGTTACTACCATTTAGCTATACACTTTAAAATGCTTGAGGTAGTAAATTTTTTTGTTTTTTTGGTTTTTGGTTTTTGTTTTTGTGAGACAGAGTCTTACTCTGTCACCCAGGCTGGAGTGCAGTGCAGTGGCACAATCTCGGCTCACTGCAACCTCCGCCTCCCAGCCTGGCCTGTAGGAGGGGTCCACTTCCTCCAAAGGCACCTGCTTCAAATATCCCCCCTGCTAAACCAGAATCATTGCTGTTGGGATGACCTTTCTATTTCAGAAGGAACTAGAGGACTCTGCAGAGATGGTGGCGGAGGCGGGATCTATGTCTGGAAGGGCCATGTATAAAAAACATGGACCTGCCGTGTTTCTGGTCCTTACCACTTCTGAGTTGTCCAGTTTTACAGAAGAGAACTTGAAAGATGTGAGACATGGCCAAGAATTCATCATCTGCCTCTGCTCTAAAACCACATTCTACTAAAAAAAGGTACTCACACTGAATTGTTTGAAGGTTTTTTGTTGTTGTTGTAAAGGATGCAGACTTAAAATTATTTTGGAAGACAGTTTGCAAACTATTAGTAGAGAATACTAAGAAGAAGCTTTTGGGGTGGATTTGTTTAAACAGGCCCCTAACTGATGGGAGAATGGCTGTTTTCATGTTCCTTGAGAACCGTTGTCTTTTAATAGAGACAGCATCGATTCTGGAGTCAGAAGACTAGATTGGGTCTCAACTCTGACACCAGGTTTGTGGCTTTGGACAAGTTATTTTATCTCTACGCCTCAGTTCTAATTCTGAGAAGTGAGATAAGTATCATATTAAAATCTACTTCCTGGTGTCAGGAAGAGTAGATAAATTAATGCACATTTATGTACTTGGCGTTCTTCTTTGCGCTTAAGCATTCAGTAAATACTCTTACAAAATGATGACACCTGTTTGATATTAGTGAAGGGTTAATGAGAAAAGATCAAATTGTGCTTGAGTGTTAATTTTTTAAAGCATATTCTGTGAATAATATTTCTTTAAAAGCATTTTGCTAATGTTGTCTATGTTTAGCTGTTTAATAAAAGTTATATTTTATTTTAAAAGGAAAAAAAGTGAGTGTATTGTGTGTCGTAAGAAAGGCACCCCTGGCCTATGCCTTTTGATATGGGTCATGAGATTTATTGTTTGATTTTATTTTATTTTGAAACAGAGTTTTGCTCTGTTGCCCAGGCTGGAGTGCAGCAGTACAATCTCGGCTGCCTGCAACCTCTGCCTCCCAGGCTCAGGCAATTCTCCTGCTTCAGCCTCCTGAGTAGCTGGGATTACAGGCATGAACCACCATGCCCAGCTAATTTTGTATTTTAGTAGAGACGGGGTTTTGCCATATTGGCCAGGCTGATCTTGATCTCCTGACCTTGTGATCCACCCACCTCAGCCTCCCAAAGTGCTGGACTTGCAGGTGTGAGCCACCACACCCAGCCGAGGTAGTAAGCTTTATGTCATGTGTATTTTATTATAATTTAAAACAAAAAAAATTGACTGGGTGTGGTGGCTCACACCTGTAATCTCAACACTTTGGGAGGCTAAAGCGAGTGGATCACCTGAGGTCAGGAGTTTGAGACCAGCCTGGCCAATATGG
>NW_016807870.1:0-39733 GCF_001698545.2 Rhinopithecus bieti
AAAAGGAGGGAGAACTCTTGGGACCAACACCAGTGGGAAGAGGAAGAGGCAGGAGGGGCCCAGGGAGATTTTGAGCTGTAACATGGTCTCAGCCAAGACCTCAGCTGGCTTCATGGGGTGCTCTGGAACTTGGATTGTCCGGAGCCATGAGGCCCGGAATTAGCCGACCTCTGTTGCTTGATCTCTGCAAAGCGGAGACAAGATGGCACATTTCCGGGTTCTTCATTATAAACTGTTCCCGCGCGCGCCTAAAACTGTTCCCGCGCGCGCCTAAACTGTTCCCGCACGCACAAACCTTTCCCGCGTGCGCGCAAACATTTTCCGCCCAGGAAGATATGCAGCCTATGGCGCAGGCGCGATCCCGCTCCCGGGAAAATTACAAACCCACTGCGCATGCGCAATTGTAATTTGAGAGAACCCAGCCCCCCGTTACCGCCCTGGCCCAACCTCTTCCCCTTGCCAGCCTATATAAGGCATTGCACCGCCACCATTAAACGAGACTTGATCAGGCTATTTGTCTTGTCTCCATTTCCTGTGTTTTCTTGTATCCTCCATTCCCACTCCCCCTTCCAGGGCCCGTTCGACTGTCCTGCAGGTCGGGACAGGAGTCTCGCTGTGTCACCCAGGCTGGAATGCAGTGGCCCGATCTTGGCTCACTACAACCTCCACCTCCCTGTTTCAAGCAATTCCCCTGCCTCAGCCTCCGGAGTAGCCTGGATTACAGGTGCATGCCACCATGGCCAGCTAATTTTTTTGTATTTTTAGTAGAGATGGGGTTTCACCATGTTGGCCAGATTGGTCTCGAACTTGTGACCTTAGACAATCCTCCCGCCTCGGCCTCCCAAAGTGCTGGGATTACAGGCATGAGCCACCATGCCTGGCCAGTTCTGCCTATTCTTTCTTTCCTTTGGGAAACAACTTCACTTTTAGCCCACTGCCTCTTTGGAACTGAAATCATAGCATGCCTGTGTTCCAGCCATAGGGGTACTCATAGGCCATGCAAACTTATACTTTAGAGCACTGTATGGTCTTGGCATGGAGAGCAATTCAGAAATAGGTGTGCAACTCCTCCAGCTTAAGGGAGAACTTTACCGAGAATTTGACACATAGGTTCCAGAAGAGAGAAGATTTATCTTTCTCTGGAATCATGAACCATAGAGATCTTGTAAATCTAGAGATGCCTGCAAAACCTCCCCCTGGCCACATGAAGGCATATATTTACATAATGATGACAACACAGACACAGAGAAGCAAACAAACTTGAAGTTTCTACAGAAGCACAGGAGCCTTCAGAGAGAGAGCCTTATAAACAATGTTTTCAGCTCTAGAACCGATCATACTAAAGCTAATAATTTTCCATTTTATAGAGTTATTCTGAATTTTAATTCTGTTACTTACAAATGAAAGGATATTTAACAAAAGTACATTTTAAAAGTTGATGAAACTGAAACTAAATAAACTAATCGCTCCTCTCTGGTCACACTCATTGAATGTCAGAGGCAGGTTTCCAGTTCATGTCTCTTCTGATGCACTACAATTTCTTGTTTTAACATGCCAAAACACAAGTCCCGAATTGTTATGTGCTGCAAGGCTTTTTTGGCTTTTATTATTTATGCTCTCACTAAACAAACAAACAAAAATCAAAACAAAAAACATAAACCAGGCAGTGATTCACACCTGTAATCCCAGCACTCTAAGAGCACAGGTGGATTACTTGAGCCTAGGAATTCGAGACCAGCTTGTGCAACATGATAAAACCCCATCTCTACCAAAAATACAAAAGTTAGTTTTTCTTATAACCTGGTCTCTAAATAAATAAATACATAAATAAATAGATAAAAATTAAAATAATAAAAAAGCATAGTTAGTACCTATTACATATCTGTTTCTGTGTCTAGCACTTTTTTCCTCTGGTTAGTTGCTAAATTCAAACATAAAATAATGTATTTACACATAAATAAATATGTGGGTGTTGTGTCTGTATAGACACGCCCTGCAAAATTACATTTCAGTAACGATGAACTGCATGTACAGAGTTAGTCCCATAAGATTATAATGGACCTGAAGAATTTCCATCACCTAGACAAAGCACAATGCATTACTCACGTGTTTGTGCTGATGCTGGTGTAAACAAAACCACTGCACTGCTAGTCACATAAAAGTATAGCATATAAAATTATATGTACAGTAACCCATTTTTGATAACAATACTAGGTGACTATGCTACTGGTTTACATATTTACTACACTATACTTTTCATCATTATCTTAGAGTATACTCCCTCTATTCATAAAACAAAAAGAGTTAACTGTAAAACAGACTCATGCAGGTCCTCCAGGAGATATTCCAGAAGAAGGCATTGTTATCACAGGAGATTTAGCTCCAAGCATGTTATTGCCCCTGAATACCTTCCAATGAGACAAAAAATGAAGGTGAAAGACAATGATACGGATGATCCTGACCCTGAGTGTATCTAAGCTAATATGTGTGTTTGTGTCTTTCTTTTCCATAAAACAGCTTAAAAACGTTAAAAAGAATAGAAAAAAGTTTATAGAATTATTGTAAATATACATATACTTTATAAGTATGTAAAAATATACTTTTGGACAGCTATACAATGTGTTTGTGTTTTAAGCTCTTATTACAAAAGAGTCCAAAAACTAAAAAAAAAATAAATTTTCAAAATAAAATGGTATAGTGAACTAAGCTTAAGCTATTATTGAAGAGAGTATTGTTTAAAAAACTTCATTGTAGCTTAAGTGTAGAGTGCGTATAAAGTCTACAATAGTGTTCAGGAATTTCCTAGGCCTTCACATTCACTCACCACTCCTCACTGACTCACCCACAGCAGCCTCCAGTCCTGTAAGCTCCATTCATTGTCAGTGCCCTAAAAAGGTGTTCGATTTATAAAAATCTTTTATTGCACCTTTTCTGTGTTTAGATATGTTTACATATACAAATCCCATTGTGTTACCATTGCTTATAATTCAGTACAGTAACCTGCTGTACAGGTTTGTAACCTAGCATCAATAACCTATACCATATAGCCTAGATGTACAGTAGGCTGTATTTCTAGGTGTGTGTAAATATACCCTATCATGTTCACATAAGGAAGAAATGGCCAAATGACTTCTCAGAATGCATCCCCATGATCAAGCGACATACATGATGTGTGTGCGTGTATTTGTGTGTATGTGTATAAAGACCTCAAAACTTGTGCTAATACACATTCATTTCATTAGTCCTGATGACAGTACTGTCCAAGGCAGTATATGGCAAAAACTGAAGTCTCCTGGATTCCCGCATATTTTCACTTCACCATCACTGTGCAGGTCATCCTGCAAAGCTCTCATGTGCTTTTAGCTTTTCCCTGGCACCTTTCTTTAGTTCAGTTTGAGAAAAATAATTTGAATGTTCAATATATTTTTATAAATGTATCATAAATATAAAATAAGTAATATTTTTTCCAGTTAAACTAGACATATTTTCCTAAACTAAAATTCCAGTATTTGCTTTTATGAGGTTTTGCTGATTTTGTTAAGTGTTTATTTTGTAAGATAAATAAATATTGATAGATTTTCTTTAATAAAATGACAAGGAAAAGTTAAAATACTAAGCAACCATATCTACTTGCTTGCCTATTTCCTATTTTTATGGTTCCTTTAAGACACTTTCTACTTTATGATCTTGTCAAAAGAGATAAAGCTAAAAGGAATAGAGAGAGAAATATAAAACTTAGCAGAGAGGACAACTTGGTGTCACTGATGTCACAGAGTGTGTATTCTTATTTTCTTTGATGGATGTTTCTTCATCGTTGTCATGATTTCAACCCAAAGTTACATCAAGGCTACATGACAATACCTTCCTTTGAATAATCTAACACATAACCATAGATTTTTTGCTTTTTTTTTTTTCTTGAGACAGTATCTCACTCTGTCATCCAGAATGGAGGGGAGTGGCACTATCGTGCTCACTTCCAACCTTGACTTCCCCAGGCTCAAGTGATCCCCCCACCTCAGCCTGCCAAATAGCTTGGACTACAGGTGCATGCTACCATGCTTGGCTAATTTTTGTGGTTTTTTTTCTTTTTCTTTTTTTTGTGGAGACAGGCTTTCACTGTGTTGTCTATGTTGCTCTGGAACTCCTGGGCTCAAGCTATACATCTACCTCAGCCTACCAAAGTGCTGGAATTACAGGCATGAGCCACTGTGCCTGGCCATTTTCAAATTGGATATTTCATTAAACATATAAGTTTTTCTTATGAAATATCTTTTAAGTTCTGGACTGGCAAATTCTTTAAGTATCTCTTGGTTTATGGAATAATATAGTGAATACTTAGAGTGTTTGCAAAAACTGGCCTAAACTTTAGACAGTTTTAAACGATCTATTTGAGATAAATGTTTATTTTCAAAAGGGATGATTTCTACATTTGCATTATAATGGATGTATTTATTATTAGGCTCTGAATTTGAATAAACTCTCTACAATCCATTTCTCAATTTCTAAAATAATTATGTTTATAATGCTGCGAAGACAGAGAGATGGTTAGGATTCCATCTTTTTCTCTCCATGTCCCTGTGTTATTTGTAGTGTAATGGAGTCACATTTCTGCCATCAATGCGCTGAAATGATGGAGAATTAATATTATATGCAACCCAGGTAATGAAAAGAGTTAGGAGTAGTGAAAACTCATACTTGTGCATCTGCACTCCCCTGGTCTGGGTTACCCTAGAGGATTAGAACTGATATTTTTAAGTGATCAGTTGTCATAGAACAACAGATCCTGAAGAACCTGATGATCAATAGCAGTTTTATAGGTGCTGCCCATACCACAATTTTCTGGACCAGGAGACCTTTCTACATTGACATGGCTGAGATAGCCTGGATTCCACTAGTAGTAATTTTCTTTGGAATTTGGTTAAATGCTTTGCTACAAGCACCATCACCAAAAATATACCTGATTTGATGTCTTTTAGCAGTACCTCCAGATTCTGTAAACTATCTGCCATTATCATTCAACTTTACTAAAAGCTTTAACTCTTCATCACAAAATGTTGAGGGCCTCTTGGATGAAGAAACTTAACTTTTGAAATAAAAATCTTAGACTTTCTTTCTTTTTTATTATTATTATACTTTAAGTTCTGGGATACATGTGCCAAATGCTCACGTTTATTACATACGTATACACATGCCATGGTGGTTTGCTGTACCCATCAACCTGTCATCCCCATTAGGTATTTCTCCTAATGCTATCCTTCCCCTAGTCCCCAACTCCGGACAGACCCTGGTATGTGATGTTGCCCTCTCTGTGTCCCTGTGTTCTCATTGTTCAACTCCCACTTATGAGTGAGAACATACGGCATTTGGTTTTCTGTTCCTGTGTTAGTTTGCTGAGAATGATGGTTTCCAGCGTTATCCATGTCCCTGCAAAGGACATGAATTCATCCTTTTTTTATGGCTGCATAGTATTCCACGGTGTATATATGCTATATTTTCTTTATCCAGAAGCTTATGTTTCTCCGTGCTCAAAGTAGTTTGTGGACAGAAAAATTGCTACTGTGGTCTGTTCTATTTCTTTCACTCTTCAATCTTATTGTGTGCAATGTAATGGTAAACGGTGATTCTGGCACCTGACTGCCTGGATTCTTTTCACAGCTCTGCTATGTATTATTTGTGTGACTTTGGGAAAATTATTTAACCTGTGACTACTAGCATTAAATGACTTGATATCTATAAAGTGCTTTCTCTAAACGGTACTTGGTACATAGTGTCAGCTATTGTTACAGGTGTAGAAACAGTCCTCATTTAAAACACTGAGCCCCGTCACCCCCTTTAAGCAACATTGGTGTTTTAAAAATGCAAATCCCAGTTTTAAACTCAGCATAGAATAAGAGTATATTGTCTACAAAAAAAGGGAGGGGGTTTCAAGAGACATGAAAATTTACAGATGTATGCCGTAGCCACTGTATTACCGCATGCTTTCTCTTCGCTTTCTATCTCTTCTCCAGCGCACCTTGGCAGCCACTCAAAAGCCTGGAGAAAGTGTCAAAGCCTATTCAGTTATTCAGTTTAGTTGACCTTGTGGCTACTGGTGCTGCCCCTGCTTCACCTGGTAAAATAATCAGAATCCTGCTGGTGCTTCCTCAGGAGACAGTGAGGCTCACCACTTGCAGCAGGGACTCTGGATTCCAATGTCCAAATTTATGCTGTAGCAATTACTATGTTCCTTGGTCACATAATTAACTACCATTGCCTCATCTGGAAAAGCTGGGTACTTATGTGGCTCTCTTAAATATTTGTGAGGCTTACATAAGATAATCTAAGCAAAATACCGTTACTGGATAGTTTCAATAAATTTATCACTATATCCTAGAGCCCAGGCTAGACAATTACAGTTCATGAGATTCTTTATAACAAAGTAAATGTTGAGAAGGAGTAAAATTTGAAAGGTGGTAGTGAGAGCACTTCATTGCAACCATGAAAGTAAGAACAGCTACCCTCCTGCAGCTTCATCTTAGGATATAATATGATCCTTGCCACTGCTTTCCTTCTTTTTATTTTTTTTGTGATCCCTGGATAATTCTCATATTTGATGTATTCAGAACATGTAATTCTTGTTTGATTCCAAAGACTGTCAAATGAATAAATAATATGTTCGTACTTCAAGCTTCATCTGGTTTTATTCAGCGTTGCTATTTTTGCTCACTCGCTGTACTTTTGTGTGTCCTACTTCCTCCTCTACCTTCTTACAGATAAAATCTTAGATGATTTCCTTTAATCTTAAAAAGCTTTTCATAATGATAAAAAAAATAACTCTGCAGTTCAGAAGCCAGGTGCACTTTTTAGTTATCAACAGTGATAAAATTGCTCTCCCCAAATGCTTTCATTGTATTGAAATTCCTTCAGGAGCCATAGTCTTGTTTTGCAAACCTGTGGAGAGGTCATTCACTTCATTCAAATTCTGTGGCTCTGTGAATTTTCAACGTATGTCTAAAAGGCTATGAAGCCAATAGCTCTTCACTCCCCTAGTTTCACTGTGTCGTGATAAAGGTCTTTTATCAAAACTCTTCATGGGTTTTTAAAATTATTCACCTCCTGTCTTTATCAATCTCTTCCTTAATTTTTTATCCTAATGTAGAAAATATTTAACATAGCCATTTAAGTAACCCATAACCAAATATTGTAAACCTCTTTGAAAGTGCCTTCCTTTTTACTTTTATTCATATTTTTTCTGTGAAATTGTGTATTTAAAATAGGAGGGAGGGGCATCCACAACAGTTGGTTGTATATTATCTGTCTTTGTAACAGCTGAGAGAAAAGATCAGTTAATTTTCCTTGAGAAGCAACTGCAGATGAAATTATCAGTCCAATCTGTCTATTTTAGATGGCTATTTTAAATAGCCCTCTATACCACATGACATTGAGGATCACCTTAAAAGCAGATGACAGTTAGCAAAGGAAATATGCCCACCATGCATATAAATTATGGGTTTTTCAAACTGGAAACACTGGCCTTGAAAAGGAAAGATGGATTCATTGAGAATCTGTAAAATTTTCTGTTTTCCACATTTTGCAAGATGAAGAAGACTGAGGGAGCTCAATTCTGAGCTAAAAAAGACCTGGAGTCCAATCTGAAAATGGCTTACATAATAATTCTCTAACTCGAGGATGAGATTTTTTTTTTAAGAGGGACTCATTCCCCTGTTATTTAAGATAGGAGTATTAGTATTAGATCCCCATCTGTAGTGTCATGAAGATGAAACAAGAATTAGGCATTTTGATGAGATTTAGTAAATAATACTACATACCTATGCACTTTTATTTTCCATGTCATCTCAATATTTTTAAATTTAATATATGCCAGCTTTATGTCAGGCCAGATGCTTTACATTCCTTTTATGTTTAACCACTATAAAAATCTTACAAGGTATCTAGTTTATAACCTCAAAGCTAAAAGGTTCCAGACAAGTTTCTAATATATATTTGTGCAAATGATGATTATCCCACTAACTTTAGGGAAGATAAGTGGAGAGTTAGAAAAATGAAGATTCTAGCAATCCTCAAAATAGACTAATTCTGATTCTAGCTATATGGTATGGGTCCCATATGACTGTGTAAGAAGGAACCCAGTGATCCTGATGTAGTTGGTTCTTGTGTCTTGTACTTACCTGGATTAAACAAAATTGCTTACAGTTGAAGTTGTTCAGCCATCTCTCTATATATGCAAAATGAAAGAAAATTGTTTCTATTTTCTTACTATTTATGTATATTGCACAAATTACATTTGTGCAAATCCATTTAGCCAGTGACCAAAATTTCAAATGAAATTAGTTTCAAATAGTTTCCGAATTATCAAATGAAATTTTTTACAATGTAACATACCAAAGACTCAATATTCTTTATGATGTTCCTGAAATATACTTGCATCTGGGAGTTTCTTTTACTATATTTAATCAGTTTCGTGTTTGTAGCGTATAACATTAACTCAGTCTAGTTTTCTTGTCTTTATTAAACTGCCTTCTTTTAATGTTTGAAATCACATTTATAACCAAAGACAAAAATCTTTGATAATTCTGCTTTAAGTAGCTTCCAAAATTAGAGGCTAGTTTATGTAACTATGTTAATATTCTTATTCCATAGACGGATGCTAAAAGAATATGAAGAGTTTGTTGGTTTATTACACAGGGCCACTGCATTGACGGTATCACGTGTGTTTCTTTAGTATGGTAGCTGCCAGCAGAAACTCCGGTTTTAGTGAAGCTTTGCACAGGCTCTTATCTCTTGCTGGGACTGACTCTGTTATAAATAGCTTGACCATGACTCATCATTAGACTCATATCAGGAATCAACCCGAGCTCCTCTGACTTACTCAGAGATTTGCCCTGCTTTATGGCTCATATTTTTATATTCACATAGAGTGGATAAAATTCATTTAATGGACTTATTTTTCTCTGCTATTCTATTTTAGCAAATGGGGCGCAATCATTTTGTGATTTCCGGGTGGCTGAATTTTTGAGATATGCTCTTGCTGTGTGAGCAAGTCATCAACCATAAATGGTGTTATCCTACTTCCTTACCACCAGATGAGAATACCTCAGAGGTTGAAAAGCACAAACTCTCTCTCCTCTATTACACACACACTCTCCTCTCTCTCTTCTCTGTGTGTGTGTGTGCACGCAAACACACACACACACACACACACACACACATTTAGGACAGGAAAGAGAGGGGGAGGATAACCTGAATTCATCAGAATTTTCCAGTGGGGAAAAGAAAATTCCAATATCCTATCACTGCAGATGCTAGAAGAATGTGACTCTATCTCACCTGCCACATGTTTTGTATCAATCTGACACCCTTTCCCTACATAACATTAAGGGGTTGGCATTGCTAAAAACCATGAGCAAATAAGTGAGATTTGAGTAAGATATACAAGGATGTATGAGTCACATATTAGACAGGGGAATGCTGTTAGCTGCCATAACAAACCTCCCCCAAATCAAAGGGCTTTATGTGTGTTCATAAATCTTGTTCCTCATGTCATAATCTACTGTTAGTAGTGTGGATCGCCTGAAAGCCTCTTTTTGAAAGGTTGACTTGATTATCTGGGCTCCTTTTATTGTGTGGCTTCTCTATCTTGCAGTCATTTGCTTATGGCTACAGAAACAGAAAGAGAGACAGAGAGAGAGGGGGGGAAAAATTTGGCATTTGAGAGTTTACTTTTGGAAATGGAAGCACGTCACTTTGTCCTGCTTTTTATTGTCCGAATCTAATTACAAGGTTACAACCTTACTGCTAGGAAAGCTGGCATATGTCTTAATGTTCTCCAAAACAGACAAGAGAGTTTTTGAGTAGCTAGCTAGTTCCTTCTGGTTACCCATATCTTTTTCATTATTCCTCATATATAGAAAACATTCAGCCTTCCTCAAAGCTGTCAACCACAAAATTATGTCAATCATGACATACAGCTCAAATTCTAGGATCTTAGGTTATGTTAATTCTTTTGAATTAGGTCTAGCTATGACTCCTTTTGGTCTAAGGTTTACTGTCAAAAAAGGTATATTATTTGCACATCCTGCTCTCATCATTACTTAATTATTTAAGGGTGAAACAAGGTGATATGGTTTGGCTCTGTGTCCCCATCCAAATTTCACCTTCAATTGTACTCCCATAAATGCCATGTGTTATGTGAGGGACCCGGTGAGACATAATTGAATCATGGAGGCAGTTTCCCCCATACTGCTTTAGTGGTAGTGAATAAGTCTCATCAGATCTGATAGTTTTATAAGGGATTTCTACTTGGGCTTCTCTCTCATTCTATCTTGATATCACCATCTAAGAAGTGCCTTTTGCCTTCTGCCATGATTGTGAGGCCTCTTCAGCAACATGAAACTGTGAATCCATTAAACCTATTTTTTTCTTCGCAGTCGCTGGTATGTCTTTATCAGCAGCATGAAAACAGACTAATACAGTAAATTGATACCAGTAGAGTGGGGCACTGCTGAAAAGACACCCAAAAGTGTGGAAGCGACTTTGGAACTAGGTAACAGGCACAGGTTGGAACAGTTTGGAGGGTTCAGAAGAAGATGGGAAAATGTGGGAAAGTTTGAAACTTCCTAGAGACTTGTTGAATGGCTTGGACCAAAAGCCTGATAGTGATATGGACAATAAGGTCCAGGCTGAGGTTGTCTCAGATGGAGATGAGGAACTTGTTGGAAATTAGAGCAAAGGTGACTCTTGTTATGTTTTAGCAAAGAGACTGGTGGCATTTTGTCTCTGTCCTAGAGATTTGTAATACTTTGAACTTGAGAAAGATGATTTAGGGTATCTGGCAGAAGAAATTTCTAAGCAGTAAAGCATTCAGGAGATACCTTGGGTGCTGTTAAAGGCATTCAGTTTTATAAAGAAAGCAGAGAGTAAAAGTCTGGAAAGTTTGCAGCCTGACAATGTGAAAGGAAAGAAAAACCCATTTTCTGAGGCAAAAGGGCTGCAGAAATTTGCATAAGTACGAGGAGCCAATTGTTAATCCCTAAGACAATGGGGAAAATATCCCCAGGGTATGTCAGAGGTCTTCACAGCAGCCCCTCCCGTCACAGACCCAGAGGCCTATGAGGAAAAAGTGGTTTCATAGGCCAGACCCAGTGTCCCCATGCTGTGTGTAGCCTAGGGACTTGGTGCCCTGCCTCCTACCACTCTAGCCATGGCTAAAAGGGGCAAATATATAGCTCAGGCCATGACTTCAGAGGGTGCAAGTGTCAAGCCTAAACCTTGACAGTTTCCACATGGTGTTGAGCCTGCCAGTGCACAGAAGTAAAGAACTGGGGTTTGGGAACCTCTGCCTAGATTTCAGAGGAAACACCAGGATGTCCAGGCAGAAGTTTCCTGCAGGGAAGGGCTCTCATGGAGAACCTTTCCTAGGGCAATAGGAAGGAAAATGTGGGATCAGAGGCCCCACACAGATTACCTACTGGGGCATCCCCTAGTGGAGCTGTGAGAAGAGGGCCTCCATCCTCCAGACCCAGGAATGGTGGATCCACTGACAGCTTGCAGTATGTACCTGGAAAAGCCAGACACTCAACGCCAGTCCATGAAAGCAGCTGGGAGGAGGTTGCACACTGCAAAGCCATGGGCAGAGCTGCCCAAGGCCATAGGACCCAACTCTTGCATCACCATGACCTGGAATGTGAGACATAGAGTCAAAGGAGATCATTTTGGAACTTTAAGATTTGACTATCCTGCTGAATTTCTGACTCACATGGGACCTGAAACCCTTTTGTTTTGACCAATTTCTCCCATTTGGAACTGCTGTATTTACCCAATGCCTGTACCCCCATCATATCTAGACAGTAACTAACTTGCTCTTGATTTTACAGGCTCATAGGCAGAAGGGGCTTGCCTTGTCTCGATAATGCTTTATTTAGACTGTGGCACTTTTGAGCTAATTCTGAAATGAGTTAAGGCTTTGAGGGACTGTTGGGAAGGCATGATTGGTTTTAAAATATGAGGACATGAGATTTGGCAGTGTCTGGGGGAGGAATGATATGGTTTGACTCTGTGTCCCCATCCAAATCTCATCTTGAATTATACTCCCATAATTCCCATGTGCTGTGGGAGGAATCCAGTGGGAGATAATAGAATTATGGGAGCAGTTTCTCCCATACTGTTATCGTGGTAGTGAATATGTCTCACGAGATTAGTTTTATAAGGGGTTTCTGCTTTCTCTTCTCTCTCATGATATCTTGCTGCCACTATGTAAGAAGTGCATTTTGCCCTCTACCATGAAGATGAGGCCTCCCAGGCCACATGGAAGTGTGAGTACATTAAACCTATATTTTTCTTCTCAGTCTTGGGTATGTCTTTATCAGTGGTGTGAAAATGGACTAATACACACAAGAAGAGCATAATCACAAAATAGCCATATTTTGAAAATGAAAGAAAAGTTATTGGTTTGTTTGTAGTAAACACGAAATCCTGCCAGTTAGACTATGCAAAAGACCCTTTTCTGGATTGGAAAGGTTCCTTGTCTGGGGCGCTTCCTCGACTAGACTTTGAGTCAGCTATCTGGAAGGACTTTCCTTGTTATTATTTCTCCGTACTCTCCTTGATTAGACGTCTAGGATGCTCCTCCTTGAACACTGTTTTCCTTAGCCACATCTGAGGTTTGTTTTAAAACTTTATTGCTACTCATAGAAGATTATGGGCCCAAGATTTGTTTTAAATAGTTGTCAAAGCTGCCTCACATCTTTTTAAAGCTAGTTTCTTTGATGCTACATTTTCTTCAAAAAATTAGTATTCCAATTTATTTGCTTTGAGTGAGTTTCATGTGTCAGAAATCATGCCCAACATTTTCTAGTAGACATGGTTCTTCTATCTGTTCCATATATTTTTTCTGCGGCCTCCATAGAGTGATCTCTTTCTGGACGTATTTGTGGTCAAGCTCTGACACTAGAAATTATAAAAATAATTCCAGGATATATAGACAGTATCACTAAAATGAAACTGAATATTTTTCAATTATAAATATTGACAAGAGCATCTGCTTTTACTTGCTCACTCTTCTCATTAAAACAAAGAAAAAATAACAAGAATAAAGTCTTCTTAATTTTGACTCAATATTTTATCCAAGAATTCTAGATGAGAACTTAAGCATAATTTTTAGGACTAGTGATACTTTAGCCACCATTCTTTCCTATAGTCACCCCCTTTTGCTATCTCCTGGGTATATTACCCAATTCCTCTAAATGTCATCTCTAAAATAAGAATAATGATATCCTCTTCTTAATGTAACTTTGAAGATTACATAAAACAACATATAAATTTCTTATCACAACATCTAAGCCCTCAGCATATGTTAATTATTATTTTTGCTGTTATGACGGTCATCCATACTCAGAGCATTACATGAACAGCGTATCTGTTGAATATACAACATGTAACCAATGTTTATTGACCTGGATATAAACTAATGATTAAGACATGACCTTAAAGAGCTCTGAGTTTAGTGACCGCTTGTTGAACGATCCATAGCAATTTGAGAAAATCCAATTTTTATGTTCAGCATTGCTTTCTTTCACATGATCATCTTATAAATGTCCACAGATTAAATCAATCCTTGTTTACTCTATAAATGGCATTTGGAATAGCAGATGGCTTTGAGTTGTATGCATATTCTTTCTTTGGGCCTTGGTGATATATTGAGCAATCATTTGCTATATAATGGTTGCTTCAGGAAATAGAGCAATTTATTCCAAAAGTACAGGGCAGACACACGGTACACGGGCACAATGGCATAAACAGACATATGCAGGTGGCAATGACATCGATACAACCAACATAAGTACTAGCAACAGATTTTAAGCACCAATCTGCCTTTGAGCTTCAACAAACTCTACCAATATTTTCATTCTTGACTTGTTTTAAAAAGACATTAACTTTTATTTTTAACTTCTTGTTTTAGATTTAGCATTTTCAATCAAGGTAATGAATAATGCATTATGGTTAGCCTTCTTCTTCAAGTTGTATTCTGTATGGTTCCCGATTCATCAGACAATTTAAGTAAGAAAAACACCTTCTAATTTGCTTGTTGCTATGTATACAAAACATACTTCTTTCCTAGATAATACTTTGCAGTTTGAATACCAATAACAAAAATCTATTTAAAGTATCTTTCATAGAATGTATTTCTGGCTGACATATAAAAAGGTGGTGCCCGCCATTGCAGGTTTGCTGAGAGATTTTTGTTTTGTTTGTTTCGTTTTGTTTTGGTAGATGTCTTGGCATTGTCAAAATCTGACAGAGCCTACAACCGTGATGCAATGGGAACTGTAAACCATCCCCCACCAAAGTCCTTTTCCAACAATTTGCTGCTGTTTTCTAGGCTAAGCAGGTTTCTTTCTGTGACTTTCAAGGGATCCGGGATTATACAGTTAAGTCACAAATGCTGAAAAGATAAGAATCATGTCTTTTTTTTTTTCCCCCTCAATTGCTACTTTTCTCTTTCTTGGTTTGTTTTATTTTAGTAGATTAAGGCACACTGTCCTTGTGCTACAGAAGAGAAACAAAAAGAATTCCCGCTTGAAAGGATATGTTGAATTACCTGTGGGACCCAAGTTGGAAATCACATTCTCACATTCATTTTTGAGTTGCTGTTATTATTTAATGTTTAATCAGTGCAACTTTAGATACCCTAAAAAATTAAAGGAAACAAGTAACATTTTATTTTAGGGGCTCACAAGCTACTTTTTTTGGGCGGGTCGTAAATTAAAGCTCTTCATCCAGAGACCAGTATGTGTTGAGAAAAGGAGGGAGGCTAAAAATTCCTGCAGAGTTAAGACATACTTGGAAATTTGAGACACACACTTGATTCGTATTCTGATATTTTCCTAGGTTTGTAAATTGGTCTCAAGGAACTCGTAGTCTAATAGCTTCATCACTGTCATCTTATGCACATAAAATACTATACATTTAACTTTTAAAAATAAATTTTACTGTGTATATTTAAGATATTCAACATGCTGTGGGATACATATAGATAGCAAAAATGGTTAGTATAGTGAGCCAAATTAACATGTCCATCATCTCACATTGTTACCCATTTTGTGTTTGTTTTGTGTCCAGAGCCATTTTCTAAAATCTGCTCATTTAGAATGAATCCTAAATATAGTACAATTTTATTACCAATAGTCCTCATGTTGCACATTAGATCTCGAGACTTATTCATCGTGCATATCTGCCACTTTATATCCTCTAACCTGTATATCCCAATTTCATCCTTATTCTCACTCCCTCCTCTTGTTAACCACTGTTTGCTTCTCTATCTTTGCATATTTGACCTTTTATAGATTTCACATACAAGTGAAATCATGCAATGTTTTGCTTTCTGTGTCTGGCTTATTTCATTTAGCATAATGTCTTCCAAGTTTTTTCATGTCATAATAAATGGCAGGATTGCATTTATTTTTAAGGCTGAAGAATATTCTATTATATATATGCATATATATATAATGGAATAGACTATTATATATATAAAATGTTCTATTATATATATAATGGAATCCACTATTATATGATGAAATATTATATTATTCCATTGCATACATTATGTTATATATATTTTTATATCAAATATATTTAATATTCCATTCTATATATGTGATAGTCTGTAATTCTACTTTTTATATATATATATTTTTTTCCTTCTTCATTAATCCATCAACAGACAGTTAGATTGTGTCCATGTCTTAGTTATTTTGAATAATGAAGCAGTGAATATGGGATTTCAGATATCTTTATCAAATGGTGATTTCATTTTCTTTAGGTATATGCCCAGAAGAAGAATTTTTGGGTAATATGGTAATTTTATTTTAATTTCTTAAAAAAATCTTCCTACTCTTTTTCATAATGGCTGTACTAGTCTACATTCCCACCAACGGTGCACAAGAGGATTTTTTCTCCACACCCTGTCTAACATTTTTTATCTTTTGACTTTTTGATAATAGCCCTCCTGATGCCTGTGAAGTGGTATCTCATAGTGGTTTTGCTTTTCATTTTCTGGTGATCAGTGATGTTGAGGTTTTTTTATATGTTTGTTGTTGATTTTGATGTCTTTGGAGAAATGTCTATTCATGTCTTTTGCCTATTTTTTAATCAGGTTATTTGTTTTCCTACTATTGAGTTGTATGAGTTCTTTATAAAGTTTGAATACTAACCCCTTATCAGCTATATGATTTGCAAATACATCCTCTCTAATGTATAAATTGCCATTTCATTTTGTTGATTGTTTTGTTTGATGTGCATAAGTTTTCAGTTTGGTGTTATTCCACTTATTTAATTTTGTTTTTATGGCCTGAGGTTTTGGTGTGATCTCTAAAATATCATTGCCGAGGTCAATGTAAAAGAGTTTTTCCATTATGTTCTCTTCTAAGAGTTTTATATTTTCTGGTCTTTTATCCATTTTGAGTTGATTTTTGTGGAAAAGGTAAGATAAGGGTTCAATTTCAATCTTTCACATGTGGAAATCTAGTTTGCTTAGCACCAATTATTGAAGAGACCATGCTTTCCTCACTGTTTCCTCTTGATATCTTTGTCAAAAATTAGTTTGAACCATATATGTTTGGATTTACTTCTGGGCTCTCCATTCTGTACCACCATTTTATGCATTTGTTTTTATGCCAGCACCACACTGATATGGGTTGTATGTTTGTCCTCTTCAAATCTCATGTTGAAAAGTGATTCCCAAAGCTGGAGGTGAAACCTGGTGGGAGGTGATTGGATCATGGGAGCAGATCCCTCATGAAAGATTTAGCACCATCTCTTGGTGACAAGTGAGTTCTTGCTCAATTAGTTCACACATGATCTGGATGTTTAAAAATCTGGAACCACTTCTACCTCTCTTTCTTGCTCCCACTCTTGCCAACTGATAGACTAGCTCCCCCTTTTCCTTGCACCATGTTGTAAACTTCCTGAGGCCTCACCAGGAGCAGATGCCAGTGCCATGCTTCCTGTACAGCCTGCAGAACTGTGAGGCAAAATAAACCTTTTTCTTTATAAATTACCCAGCTTTAGGTATTTCTTTGTAATGATGCAAATCAGGATTAACCCACCTACTGTTTTTATTAATATAGCTTTATAAGATAATTTTAAATCATGAAGTGTTATGTCTACTTTTGTGTTCTCAGAATTTATTTGGCTGTTTGGGGAGTTTTATATTTTCATGAAAATATTTTTCATTTTTTGTTTTATTTAATCTTTTCATCAGTGTTTTATAGTTTTAGTGTACAGATCATTCACTTCCTTAGTTAAATATATTTCTGGTATTTTAATGCTATCATAAATGAGATAGTTTCATGATTTCTTGTTCAATTAGGTTGTTATTTGTGTATAAAAATGCTCATTTTTTATGTTGATTTTGTGTCCTTTAAATTTATTAGTGCGAACAGTTTTCTCTCTCTCTCTGTCTCTGTGTGTGTGTGTGTGATTTTTGGATTATTCTTGCATATAGTACCATGAACATCCTTGCCTTGTACTGGATCTTAGTGGAAAACCTTTCAGTTTTTCTGTAATAATTATAATATTACAAAATTATAATTTTACATAAATGACTTTTATTGTGTTGAGAAACTTTCCTTCTATACCTGAAATGTTTAGAGTTTTTATCAAGAAAAGATGTTGAACTTTTTCAAGTGCCTTTTCCACATCAATTGAGATGACTATGTGATTTTTTTTGTGGTCCTATTAAAATAATGTATTATGTTGTTTGATTAGCACATGTTAAACCAGCCTCACATGCTAGGGATAAATTCCACTTGGCCATAATATTTATTTATTTATTATTTTATGTGTATGCGAAATATCACTCTTGACTTCTTCACTTTTTACTCTCCCTTAATGCTCTCTTTGGGTTTTCACCTACTCCATGTCACAAGAGATTGCTCTTCAGGAGACCACCACTCACCAGCCTCTATTTTTTTTTTTACCTGAATCTACTTTGAAAATCAGTGGAGACTTTTCTATCTTTCTCTTTTACAGCTCTCAGAAATAACTAACAAAATAATCTCTTTCTTCTTCTGGAATTACTATTTTCTCTCAAATTTTGAGAAAACACATTGTTTTTTTCTACTTGATTTTCCTCTCTGCTTTTTGCCTCTTCTTTATATTACTATATGGTTCATTCCTAATATCAGAGCAACCTCAAGCTTATTCTTTACCTCTCTTCTTTTTATTCACCATCATGGTTAAAAATATAGATTATACAATGGGTACACATGGACATAAAGATAGAAATAATAGACACCAGAGACTCCACAAGCAGGGAGCAAGGGAGAGGAGTGAGGGCTGAAAAATAACTATTGGATAAAATGTTCACTATTTGGGTAATGGGGACATTAGAAGTCCAATCCCCACCATTACACAATATACCCATGTAACAAACATGCACATGTACCCCCTGAATCTAAAATAAAATAGTTTTTTAATATGTGGGTTATAAAATCAGATTGCCTGACTCTCAATCATATATTCACAAATTATTAGCACTGTGTCTTTAGGCATGCTATTTAGGCTCTTGGTTTTTCCATTTCTTGAATTGTATAAAATGAAATAGAAACAGTGTCTGCTAAAGTGAAGTTGCTGAGATTAGATGAGTTAGTCTTAATAAAACTTAAAATAGTATATAGCCCCCATTAATACATTAGTGGGCCAGACTATTTTACTATACATACACACACACACACACACACACACACACACACACACACACACACACATATGTATTCATTGTTCTGATTGTTGTTATTATTATAAATGGCACAGGAAAAGTTTGAATGTTTGTTGCTTTTGTTCCATCCTCAGGTTTACCATTGAAAGTCAGAGTGGTAACTACCTGACAACTTGATATCTTTGCTTTGATTTCGAATAGCAATATGAAACTTAATATGAGTCAACCAAAATTATTGATTTCTTATACACTCCTAACTTTTTCTCCTTTAGTCTTCAGTCTCTTTAAGTAATGCCATTTTTCATCTGTTTGCTCAAGTCAATAATATAGGAATTATCAATGAGTCTTATGCTTCCTATTATTCAAACATGCATTCATTTATTTATATACTCATTGATTAAAAAATAATTAGTGAGCAGTGACTGTGACCTATTGCTCTCAATCCCAGAAATACAGTAGTAAATACAACAGTTAAGCACTCTGCTAGGCTGGAACTGACATTTAAATAGGGAAATATAAATAATAGGTAGATAAAATATTTGATAGCAATAAGTGCTATCAGCAGAATGGGAAAATGGTTGTGTAAAAGAGAAACTGTGACTCCATGAGATTGTGGGATCACAAAAGCCCTCTTAAAGAGATGACATATAGTCTTGGACCTAAATGAGAGAAGAAGAACAATGAGGAGGAAGAACAAGTTGAGGATGCAGCTTGACTTGTTTGAGGAAAATAAAATGGCTGGTATAGCTTTATAGTGGATGACGATGACAGTTATTTGAGATGAGGCCAAACAGGTAGGCAGGCAATGTATAAACCAGTTTAAGGAGTTTGTAATTCATTCTTAGTGCAATGATAATCCCTGATGGGCTCTAAGCAGGATAATGACATAAACCAATTTGCCTTATAAAAAGATCACACCTCCCCATATCCAATCGAAATCATTTCTTTCTTGCTTAAAACCTTTCAATAACACTCATAATTAATTAATAAGTGAGTGTTTTACCTATAGGATATGCATGATAAATATCAAATGAAAGAATGATTAAACGAGCAAAATACATTTTATGTCATTGCCAGGAGGTCTCAGTTCCTCACCACATGAACGTCTCCATAGGACTGATACGGAATCTGGTTCCTCCCAGTGCAAATGATCCGAGAGAGAGATCTGGGAGGAAATTCAATGATTCATTGTATAACCTAGTCTCAGAGATTGTCTGTCACTTCCGTCACATTATATTCACCAGAAATGAGTCCGTAAGTACAGCCTCCTCTGAAGAGGAGTAGAAATAGGTACCAGTTTTGGAAGGGAGAAGTATTAAAGAATTTTGAGACAGAATTTAGAACTACCACAGCCACCTAAATAATTCCTGGCTGTATAAACCTTTACATTATTAAAAAATGTTAACATGGTTGGAGATACACTGCAATGCCTTAAAAGGAAAGAAAGTTAGGATCTATAAGACACTGAAGAATTGAACTATTAACTCTGAAATTCAGGAAGAAATTTCTTAGACAACTTAGTCACTGATAAAAGTGACAGAAAAGAGAAGAACTTAGCATTTTATCAGTGTGAGCTACAGAGATATATTTTTTACTATTCATGAGTTTGTATTGTGGCAAAGGAAAAAATGCTAGTAATTAATTGCACTTTAGTGTCATTGAGCAATTTTTACAGGAAATATTTCTTGAAATATTACTATTGAAAAGACACTATCCCGCTCAGAAGATAGCCAGGTGTGATTGCCACAGTTGTTTTGAAATGTAGATTCCTTGACCTACACAGTGTAGTGTCCTGAGGTTGTGAATACATGCTTTGATTTTGGTTTTGCATAATTAAAAGCAGCATATTATTGTCCTTTCTTTTTAGAATAATCAATGGATTTTATTTTATTTTACTTTTGACCTGCTAATCTGGTTCAAGAACCGAGATTAAAGCAACTAAAGATATGTTTTAGATGCTATCACTGGAACTGTTTCTTTAGATGTCAACAGATATTCAGAGGGCAGGAGGACCTTAACCTTGCAATATTGGAACCAGGATTTATAATTGCTTTTAAAATGGTAGTGTAGTCAGCACTGAACTGTCACACAGTATAGAATGGTAATTTATAGCCTTGCTCCAGAATTGCAAGGACTGTGATCTGATAACTAAATTCTGGTAGAAAGTACCCAGAAAGGAAGACTAGAGATCTAGGTTACAGAGAATTGAAAAGACCACTTAGACCTTTTTTGATCTTTGTTTCCTTCACTACAAAATAAGTTAGGGCTTATTGCATTGTAAGACCACCTGGGAGCTCTACAGTTCTGTGATTACTATTTCATGGTAGAAACTATAAAGTATCATTACCTTGCTTGGTGTATAAATATCAATGAAAACAGCAAGCTGTAAAATATATAAATTTATTTCCTACATGTTCAAATCAGTCTTATATTTATGAGACATTTTTATAAAATGAAGACACCCAGAACATGACTTGCATCTATGTTAAAATTCCATAAGATTAAATATGACATCTAAACAAAGGACAGCTTTACAGGTACTATGGTAATCAAAGAAAATCTATTAGGTATCTACTGATATGTCTCCATAACATAAAATATTAGTGTGTTAGACAAGATCAGATGTATTATCAATAATTAATGTTATCATATAATAATTTTGTGGTGAGTGATGACAGTTAATAGCTTTCTAAACATATTATCACCAAATAGATTAGTGCAAGAAGAGTACTAAACTTTTAAAGAGTCAGCTAAGTCATGGTGCTAAGGTATTTACATATATCATCTTAAATTGATTCATAAAATTATTTCAGCTAAAATTAAATATCATTAGCTTGGGTAAATTTTTGCTGTAGAGAGAGTGTAAGGAGAGATTGAAGTAATTACTTGCTGTGTGAATGTAAGCTGATCATCTATTGCAGATATTTCACTATGCTTTTATTTTTGATATTAAGAATTTGGAGTGGTGGATCTCTTGGACAGTTAATAGTTATGAGATTTAAAATCACACCTTGATTTGAGTCCCTGCTCGTTCACTTACTATTTTGTAATATGAAGGATGTTAATGAAACTTATTAAACTTTAATTCCTTTTACCTCAAAATGGGGATATATGATATATTTCTCAGGGCTGTTTTAAGGATTAAATGAGATACTGAACGTAAAATCTCTCATATAGTGTCCAGCATGTAGTAGGGTCTTTATATACAGAACCACGTTGTTATGTTCTCTTTGACATCAATGTTCTCTTTTTTTAAATGTTGTTTAAATTTTGCATTATCGGGACTACCAAGATTGAAGCAAACACCTATCTTAGGGTTGCTTTGCTCAGATTAACCTAAATAGAATCAGTAATCAAAATGATTCTTCTATCAGTATACATTGTTAATTGTTGTAAATAAATTTTATATTTGAATTTTTATAACAATATTAAAGGTTCATGAATATGTATGTAGAACTGTTTATATCATGTGATCCTGTCACTTTGAAACACTGTAACTTGAAGATTTGAGATTATAGGGACAAAATAATATTTAAGATGCAAAATTGATAGTTTGATTAAGTAGATGCCAAATAATTTCTACTAAAATTGAAATAGCCAATCGCACTAAGAGACTCTTTATTTTCCCAGTGTTAATTTCCCTTCCCTTGCTTCTTTTTAGTCTATAATTTCAGATTTGTTTCTTGGCGATTGATGCAATAGATTCATGTAATGGACTAAGGCAAACTCTAGAAACCTCACCCACAAGGAATTTATATCTAACTGCATGTCATATATAAGCTTTTCTTAGAAAGATCCAATACATGAAGTTAAATATCTTATATTTCATAATCTGAGGGTCCATTCTGAAATGTCTCTGGTAATGGCAGATCTAAATACATTTCAGATGAAAAGTCATCTGATAAGTGATATTAATAAAATGCAAAAGCTATTTTGCTAACCACAAATGCAAAATAATATGACAGACAGGCAAATTAAATATAATCCTAGTAGTTCATCATTGGATTTTCTTACATGGTAAGATTCTCCAGTTTCTGGAGAATGCTGAAGTTCTTTCAAGGACCTGTAATAGAGGCCATGGTCAGTTTATTTATGGGCTCTCATTGTCAAGATGCCCACCTGGTTCCATGGCTCACCTGCTGCTGGCAAAGCTGCCTGGTTGAGCATTTATATCATGTGGAGCTCAGGTGAATTTATTCTGAATCAGTGAAGTATTCACAGGCCACCTGCTATCTTCACAGTAGCTGATAATAGCATTTTCATTTTAATATTAGAAAATGAAAAGGCTACTGGATCGTTTTACTCTTGATGTCTTTTCATGTTCATGTAATGCTATTTAGGCATAATTTATTATGGGAAGACACTAACATTAAAAACATTTCTAGGGTTCACCTTGCCAACTCTCCTCAGAAATATTGAGTTACAGAATGACCACATATCCAGTTGGTCTTGGCTACCCAGTTTAGGTCTTTGGTCACAGTAAAATTATTAAGTTTCCTCTTTCATCTCCACAGTGTCCTGGTTTGGACAATTAATCCTACAATCTCCTTTAAAATGATATTAAATACCAAAATTCTCCAGACCTGAAACTATAAGAATCCTAGAAGAAAACCTAGGAAAAAACTCTTCAGGACATTGATCTAGGAAAATAATTTATGACTAATACTCAAAAGCAAATGCAGCAAAAAACAAAAAATAAACAAATGTGACTTAATTAAACAAACAAAAAAAATCTGCACAGCAAAAGAAAAAAATCAACAGGGTAAGAGACCACTTACAAAATAGGAAAAAAATTTGCAAATTGTACATCCAACAAAAAACTAATATCCAGAATCTACAAAGAACTCAAACAACTCAAAACCAAAGAAACAAATAACCCCATTAAAAAGTGGGCAAAGGACAGAAAAGGCATTTCTTAAAAAAAGACATATAAGCGCCAACAAACATGAAAAAATGCTCAACATCACTCATCATTTGAGAAACGCAAAATAAACTCACAATATGGTGGCATTTTACACAAGTCAGAATGGCTATTATTAAGAAGACCAAAAACTGACAGATTCTGGCCAGGATAAGGAGAAAAGGGAACGTTTATACACTGTTTGTGGGAATGTTAATTATGGAAACCTGTATGGAAACTCTACAGAAAGCTGTATGGAGATTTCTCAAAGAACTAAAAATAGAACTACCATTTGATTCAGGAATCCCACTACCGTGTAATTACCCAAAGGGGGAAAAAAAATCCTTATGTCAAAAAGTCACCTGTACTTGCTTTTTTATTGCAGCACTATTCACAATGGCAAAGTCATGGAATCAATCTAAGTGTCCATCAACAGATGATTGGATAAAGAAAATGTGGTATATGGCCTGGGATATTGTCTCATGCCTGTAATACTAGCACTTTGGGAGACTGAGTCAGGAGGGTCTCTTGAGGCCAGGAGTTTGAGATCAGCCTGGGTAACATGGTGAAACTCCGACTCTACAAAAAAATACAAAAAATATTCAGATATGGTAGCATTTGCCTGTAGTTCCAGCTACTCAGTTTGAGGTGGGAGGATAACTGGAACCCAGGAGGCAGAGGTTGCAGTGAGTTGAAATCTGTCACTTCACTCCAGCCTGGATGATTGAGTGAGACCCTGTTTGAAAAAAAAAAAAAAAAAAAAAAAAAAGAGAGAGAGAGAGAAAAGAAAGAAGGACAAGAAAAGAAAAAAGAAAAAAGAAAAATGGTATATATGCATCATGGAATACTATGCAGCCATAAAAAGAATGAAATCATGTATTTTGCAGCAACATGGATGGAACTGGAGTGAAATAACTCAGAAACAAACCCAGTATGTTTTTATTTATAAGTGGAAGCTAAACAATGGATACACATAGACATGCAGATGAAAAAAAAAAAAATAAACATTGAGGACTCCAAAAGTGGGGAGAGTGGTTGGAGGGTGAGGATTGAAAAATTACCTATTGGGTACAATGTACATGATTCTGGTGATGGGTGCACTAGAAGCCCAAGCCCCACCACTACACAATATATCCATGTAACAAACCTGAGCTTGTACCCCCTAAATCTATAAAAATATAATAATAATAATTTTAAAATTCTACTCTTTTCTACTTTTAAGCACTAAATTCAGAATTAGATAAATAAGCTCCTCAAGTGTGGCTAAAACATAGTCTGGTAACTGTAAAGCAAAAAGTGACTCAGACAGGTCTCAGTGGATTAGAGGCCGATTTAGCCAAGGTTGAGGACACACCCGGGAAAAAGAAACACATATCACAGGACGATCTGTGGCCTGTGCTTTTTCCAAAGAGAGTTTTGGAAACTTCAAAATTTAAAGGGGAAAGAGCAAGCAGGAGAGGGAGGATTAAAAAAGGGAGTGAGGGTAGGCAGTGAGGCGAGTGTTTACTCTTGTGAGGCTCTGATTAGTGCTCAGTGAATCTACATTTTACATGTGAAATAGGGAGGAGAGGAAAAAGCCAATTATGTACTCAGTACATGTACATTTTACATCAGATAAACATGTGAAAAGAGGGAATAGAGGAAAAAAAGTCAGTTATGCATTCACTTCAAGGTAGGCAGAGTCTTGTTCTTGTCCTGTACCTGTGAAGATAACCCGGTAACTGACGTTCCTGAGTAACATTTAACAGAACTTAGTTTTAGTGCTAGCTTATCAGGAGGATATGTATCCTGAACGATTTTGAGAACCACAAGAATTTCCTTGTGAGCAATTTGTGAAGGAGGCCACCCTGGGGAGATATGTGGCCTTTCAGCACTCTGGGAACCTGGCTTATGTATGAGGCTATGATACAGGGTTATGAAATTATAGCTATCTATTTGGGAAAAAGAGAAAGACAATTTTGTGTGACTCCATTCCCAAGCTTAACTGTCCCTTTGGTATAGTGAGTTTGAGGTGCCAAGGTTCTAGTTTCTGACACATGATCTTGGAACAATCTTTCTCAATAACTTAGTAGATATGGATAGAGTCCGGTACAAAATAAATTGGTTGAAATTTATGAGCAATTTGATAGTAGAATGTTGAGGCAGGTGGAAGTAAAGAATCAATGAGACAATGTTAGAAGCTCCTGTTATCAGTAAGTAGCTTATTGTCAAAAGAACCTTTTGAGTGGCATAATAAAGAGAACTGAAATAGGAAGTTAAGAGGTCAAGGCCAGGTGCGGTGGCTCACGCCTGTAATCCCAGCACTTTGGGAGGCCGAGGCAGGCAGATCACCTGAGGTCAGGAGTTCGAGACGAGCCTGGCCAACATGGTGAAACCCCGTCTCTACTAAAAATACATATATATCTCTATATAGCTCTCTATTTTATATATTATATATATATAATATACTATTATAATATATATATATACGATATATATTATATTATATATAAAAGTCAGGCGTGGAGGTGTGGTCATGTAATCCAGCTACTCAGCAAGGCCTGAGGCAAGGAGAATCGCTTGAACCCAGGAGGCGGGAGCTTGCAGTGAGCCAAGATCCACCACGCTGCACTCAGCATGTGAACTGTGAGAAACTCCGTCTCGAAAAAAGAAAGAAAAAAATTAGGTCAAGGAGGAGCCATGGATCCAATTGAATGTGGCCAAGTGCAGTGGCAAAGTAAGAAAGGAAATGTTCTTGTTATAGAAAAACTGGAGTTGTTTTTGTTGAAAAAAAATTGTGGTTAACAACTCTCATCGAGTAACAGAAACAGAGAATAAGACTTTCAGGAAGGCACTTTTTGAAACCACTAATTCTTGTCAAAATATCTTGGGCTTACCCTTTAAAAGTTATATCTCTGTTATGAACATGGAAAAGTAATGTTTGAAACATCAACAAATCTTTTTTTTTTTTTTAGGAAAGCTCACTTGCAATTTTCCTTGTTTTCTTATTAAGAAGAAATTAATCATTTATGACTCTCAGAAAAAAATTAGTAAAATAGCATTCTGTTTAATATATATGGAAGACTAGAAAAAAATCAGTTTCTTGTAAATCTAGTCATTGTGAGGACATCCTTAAATTTAAGTTGTCATGAGACATGATCACATTCTGGAGAACGCTTCATTTTATGATTTTTTTTTTAACCTTTTATTTTACATAGGTAAACTTTACATAGGTTTGTTACATAGGCAAACTTGTGTCATGGAGTTTGCTGTACACATCATTTCACCACCTAAGTGTTCAGCCAAGTACTCATTAGTTATTTTTCCTGATCCTCTCTCACTTCCTTTACCACTTTCAAAAAATATTACTTACCAACTATCATGAAGTCAATAGGTGCCAAGTGAAATAAGTATATTTCCAAAAGCATGTATGCAAATACTGAAATTTGAAAATTATTACATTAGATATTCAAAGCCATAGACTAGGTCAGTAGTAATGTAGAGAGAGAGTAGAATATAGGTTTTCCAAATGCTTGTTTGTTATTCCGTTTATCAGCATACACATTTTATTTATTTTATTTTATTTTTATTTTTTGGGACTGAGTCTCACTCTATCAGCCAGGCTGGAGTGCATGGCACGATATAGGCTCACTGCAACCTCCACCTGCCAGGTTCAAGGGATTCTCCTGCCTCAGCCTCCCAAGTAGCTGGGATAACAGGTGTGCGCCACTATGCCTGGCTAATTTTTGTAATATCAGTAGAGACAGGGTTTTGCCATTTTGGCCAGGCTGATCTTGAACTCATGACCTCAAGTGATCCAGCTGCTTCGGCCTTCCAAAGTGCTGGGATTACAGGTGTGAGCCACTGCGCCCGGCTAGCATATGCATTTTAAGGCCGCAGATAAAATCATAGAAAAATTACATAATTTCAGAGGAAACATGAAAGTATTCAAGCAAACCAGTATGATTTCATTAAAAATAAACACTATGGTTTTGTCTTGGTATTTACAAGGCAGTCAAAGCTGTTAACTTGAGATAACATTATTTTCAGTTGACATTAAACATCTTAGGCCTATTTTAGATAACATTTAAATCCTAGACTTAGTTTAACATTTGAGAACATCTTTCAGTGAATGAATATTTTTTCATCTTTGAGCACTCTTAAGTGTAACCTGATTTTTGTCTTCTTTGTAAAGGTAATAAGTCATGAATAGAAATTCAAAAGGACGGAAAGAAAGGAAATAAAACTAAGCATTCTCTCGCCTTGGCCCCCACAGAACCTAGTTTTTCTCCCTAGAAGCATCCACTATTACTAGATTTTTTTGTAGATTCCTCTTCCAATTTATTGTTTGAGATTATATACATATGCACATATATACATTTTTTATTTTTATTTATTTATTTTTTTTGCGATGGAGTCTCTCTCTTGTTGCCCAGGTTGGAGTGCAGTGGCACGATCTCGGCTCACAGCGACTTCTGCCTCCCAGGTTCAAGCGATTCTCTTGCCTCAGCCTCCTGAGTAGCTGTGATTACAGGCGCCTGCCACCATGCCCGGCTAAGTTTTGTACTTTAGTAGAGATGGGGATTCGCCATGTTGGCCAGGCTGTTCTCTAGCTCTTGACCTCAGGTGATCCGCCCGCCTTGGCCTCCCAAAGTGCTGGGATTACAGGCATGAGCCACGGTGCTCGGACAATTTTTATTGTTTTTACACAGGAAGTTTCTATACACTGCATATTACTTTATGCGTTGCTTTAAAAAAAAAAATTCTGGCCAGGCGCAGTGGCTCACACCTGTAATTCCAGCACTTTAGGAGGCCAAGGCGGGTGGATCACCAGGTCAGGAGATCGAGACCATCCTGGCTGACACAGTGAAACCCCGTCTCTACTTAAAATACGAAAAAAAATTAGCCAGGCGTGGTGGCGGGCATTGTAGTCCCAGTTAGTGGGGAGGCTGAGGCAGGAGAATGGCGTGAACCCGGGAGGCGGAGCTTGCAGTGAGTGGAGATAGGGTCACTGAACTCCAGCCTGGGCGACAGAGCGAGACTCTGTCTCAAAAATAAAATAAAATAAAATAAAATAAAAAAGTTCTTACATAGAATAGCACTTTATTTTTTTATCAGTTTAAATAGAACTGCCATACTCTTTTTTAGTTGTGCATAGCAGTCCACCAGAACATGATTGATTAGAAGCTGCCTCAGTTAATAAACATATATATTATTTTCAATACTGTCCTGAGTTTCCTTGCACACCTGTTATGTTGCTTGGATTTGAGGATGCTAAATAACTGGCAGTAGAATATCCAGGTGAAAGGATATGTGAATATTTTTATAAATAATTTTATAAATATTGTAACTGCAATAGACAGTATTTCAGCTTATGTTTCCTTCAGGTGGGTGTAGACATAGAAAACGTGCCTCTTTCCCCTACCGTTGCCCACAACATATAGAATCAAACCTTTAGCTCTTTGCCTATGAGGTAGGTTAAAACAATACATATTTGAGGTTAAAATTTACAGTTTTCTTAGACTAATCTTGTCATTTTGCTGTGTTTAAGATCCAATTTCTATGAAATGTCAGTATGTCTTTCCCTGGATAAAAGAGAATCCTAGAACGTTCAATAGTCATATTCCCCTTTGTCATTTATTGAATAATCATTTTCCAACTTTCCCTACGGGTAGATAACTAAATTTTCACAGAAGGGATGGAAAGAGAAACGTGTGTAATCTCTCAGTTGCGCTTTGAAAAGGGATATCTCTTCTCACTGCCTTATCTTTTTAATACCGACTAATATTTGTACAACATGGAGGGAGACAGAACAGAACAGCTATTTTAAGCCTTGAATGGAAATCATATTTTTTTGGAAGACCAGACAACAGTAGAAGACCTGGCCTGCTTATACACCCATTATTTTATAGCACACATATACATAAAAACTAATTTTAAAAGCTGTCTTGTTTTAGCTATTGTTATTTTGACATTTGTTACAGAAGCTTCATCTATATCTTAACTAATTTATACAAACGATATTGAGTAATTGGTATTTATCTTGCTGATTTGTAGATGCTGTGACATGCAAAAAATAAGAGAATAATTCATGTGAAATGTTATTCTCCAATTTAGTGTTTGTTCTTTGACATTCTTCGTAATTTTTTTCAATGAAACTGATTGTTTTCTTTTGGGTTTTGTGTTGTCAAATTCATCATAAATGCTTCCTTAAAGGAATCTAGATTTTGAGTCATTCTAAAACGATTCTTCTCCCCACTGAATGCCACTGAATGCTTATTTATTGCTTAAAAATATTTTTAAAGTCATCTTGACATTTTCTTCACACTGCACTCAAAGATCAATGCTAGATGGATTATAGACAAAACTGATAAGTAAAACATAAATGTTTTAGAAGAAAACATAGGAAAGTAACTTTTGACAGTAAAGTATGCAATTTTTAATAAGAAATTAAAAGCACTAACCCAAAGTAAAAAAAAATCAAGATGAATTAGACACTATTAAGATTAAGGATTTCCATTCATCAGAAAAAGTGCATAAAAGAGATAAGCACAAATCAAGAGAAGATATTTGCATATTTTTGGAAAGATACTCTTATACTTAATGTCTAAAGAGCTTCTAAAAGTTAGTAAGATAAAGACAGACAACCCAACAAATAAATGGACAGAAGGCATTAATAGTCACTTAAGAGAGAATTATCAAGTGGGCAATACGTACATGAAAAAATGCTCACCATCATTACTCATCAAGGAAGCACAAATTAAAGCCACAATGAGATACTATCACACATCCATCAAAATATCTATTGTTGTAAAATACTGACAATATAAAAATGTAGGAGAGGATATTAAGTAAATGATATCTTCAAAAACTGCTTATGTGAATGCAAACTGGAAAACTACTTGGCACTGCCACTGCTTCTAATTGGCCATCTTCAATATTTTATTTATTAAAGAGTTATTATTAACGCTAAACTTTAAAAGATGAAGACACAGGTTATTTCACTACATTTTTGACTCTTCATTCTCCTTCAGCTATTTTTTGTAGTTATAGCACATCTGCATTTTCTGAGCTTTTAACATATACTTTCTCTTTAACATTTGCTTTACTCCTAATTCTGTAGTATGGCCTAGAGCATCACTCCCTGTTTTTTTCCAGGACCAGGCCTTGAGGACTGAGGCTGGGTTGTAGCCAATAGAATGTGCCAGAGATATTTCAGTTTGATTTTTGTTTTTTAATGATTAGTATCTGTTTTGATTAATCACAAAATCTGTTCCAATTGGTTAATTCATGAGGTATTCTTTTCATTAAATATTTTCAAAATAATCCCAGCCAATGACCTCATCCAGCCTTTATTACTTAGGGTAATTCTTCCCTGTATTATACAGTTTGGAATCATGGATTTCACAGTCGTCTGAAATGGTAGTTATGTTTATGTCACTCATTCTTCTTCTTGTTCTCGGACAATTCCTGAGATAAGAGGAGAAAAATTCAAAACATCATATAATCCATCATGTTTCAGTCAGAATTCCTAGATATGATTTCATGAAATTTATTTCTAGATAAGACAAAAATGGAAATGATTTTATTTTCCCTGTGTTTTACAGTCTATAAAAGTCAATGGTGGTAATATATTAACTATTTTCCCATATAACTGGAGACAGTTGAACGGGAAATACAGTATATGCTATTTAATACAATTGTGCAGTAATGAGATTCAATTCAGTAACTAAATAAAATACTTCTTCTCAACCTCTACCAAGATGCTTATCTTTCAAAGTTCCAAAAAATAAAGGCTATGCTTATTATCACTGTATCCTATGTCATTCCTGATCACCTCAGCCAAGTTGGTGTCCCTTCCTCTGAATTTTATTCATACTTGTCTTTACTACTCATTTGTACCTTTATTATTTTGGCTATAAATCAGTTTACTAGCTCAATCTTTTTTTTTTTTTTTCTTTTGTCTTTCAAAAGGTTCAGAGGAAGAAGGTTACTCCCGTTAAAGAGTTGAGAGTTGGCTTAAGGAACTTGCCCTGTGTAAGCTGATGAAGAAGAAACATTTTACATGCATTTCTTGTGATGGCAGTGTAAAGTGACAAGCAATTGCTTCTTATTCTATTTGTATTTATGTGGAGAAGGAGAAAATAGTTAATCTGCCTTGCACTGCACCTTACTAGGTTCCAGAACCTGTCTTTCCATTGGATTTCCCTTCCAAAAAGTGAGAAATGGGAAATGGGGCAAAGTGGCTATTCCCAGGCCATGAGGGCAGTGGAGGAGAGAGACACTCAAAATGAGGTAGTAGAAATGAGGCATGACTGAGGTCCCAGTTTCAAGGATTGTTTCTCAGTGACTAAATGTACTATATTAATGTAATTTTCTAATAATTAAATAAGGAAATAACCATAATCCTGTGACCCTGTTTGTGCCTATAGATGCTATGCAAAGAGTAGACTTGTTGAATTATGAAGTAAATTTTATTCATACATTTGTAAATATATTGCTTGAAATATTTCTCTGAGTTAACATAGATGGCAGTATTTAAAGAATATTGCCAATTGCTGAAATTTGCATGAGAATTCATTTCTGATTCATTTTAAAAATCATAAATATATGTATATTTATTACAAATGTTAACCAATTGCTTTACACCACCCATTGTAGTAATTAACAATTTGATAAAACCTACCAAAGCTTTATCATTTAAAAATTAAACTATCCTGACTCTATTAAATAAAATTTATTGTGCATTGTGGTCAAATTAGAATTTTTTAGTAATGCTAACATCAGAAATTATCAGTCAAATATTACTAAATTAATCATCAAGAGCCTCATTTAACATGTTTTATGACATCTAAAATCTACCAATGCATCTGGAAATTGAAGAAAAATTATGAACAAAAATAAATAGAACATTTTCTGTAATAATAATAGCTACATTGTTTACATTTTATAGTACTTAAATTTGTGATACTAGAGACTAGTATTAGATATTAATATCTAGAATACTAGATATTAGAAATATCCCATACATCTAATTTTAGTTGAAGCATAATTCATTTGAAGCATAGTCTTAATAATTTGAATTTGAACTTTTAACTATAAGCATAGTCAGTTTCAGAATTCATTCTTTGTAGACAGTCTATAAATAAAAGTAAATATCCCTCTGCCAGGCGTGGTGGATCATGCCTGTAATCTCAGCACTTTGGGAGGCTGAGGCGGGTGGATCACTTGAGGTCAGGAGTTTGAGACCAGCCTGGCCAACATGTTGAACCCCCATATCTACTAAAAATGCAAAAATTAGCCAGGCACAGTGGTGCGTGCCTGTAATCCCAGTTATTTGGGAGGCTGAGGTATGAGAATTGCTTGAACTCAGGAGACAGAGGTTTCAGTGAGCTGAGATCACACCACTGCACTCCAGCCTCGGCGACAGAGTGAGACTTTGTCCCAAACAAACAAACAAAATATATATATATATCCCTCAAATTTAGCAAAAATGATACATTAAAATAATGCCAATATCTGCCACTTCAGAGCCTAACGGTTGACTCTTCACTGCTACTGTCATTGTCCATTCCATGCATACTACCCAGTGAACTTGGTATGCATGCATAATAATTTGACCACAATGCACAAGAGGTAAGAGGACCTGCCCACTTACCTAGCCCATCACTGTTACTAGCAGTAACCAAGTAATCTGCCTGGAGGCCCAAGAATTGGCCCGTTTGAACCCACTAACACTTATGCCTGTATACACCACCAGGAAGTCCAAGGAAAGACACATTCAGCCCAGTACTGCTACCAGTGGCGTCTAGGGACTGGTATCCTTGTCTGTGGCAGAGCCTCACCACAGCCTCCACTAACAACCACAGCCTATGTCACTAAGGGAATCACAGACAAAGCTGATGCTTTTTACAGCTAAAGAAATCATATGGAGACTATACTACTGCATGAACCCAGAATTAAAGCTTGTATGTTCTTCCTTGCTAACTAACACAATAAATATATCTGCGGGAAGATGTCTTTCCCTATATAAGCCAGTCCAATAAATTGGATGTGACTATTAAACCAGTGCACTAATATTAATAAAAGAGCACAAGAAACCTGAAAAAAATACTATATAACTCCTCCAAAGAAACATAATTATTCCCCAGTAACAGATGCCAATTAACAAAAGCTTATAAAATGCCAAAAAAATTCAAAATAATGATATTAAAATTCAGCAATTAAAGAATCTCAGTGAGATGCGGGAGAACTCAGATAAACAATACTAAAAAATCAGAAAAACAGTTCAAGATATGAGTGAAAAGTTCACCACAGAGATAGATATTTTGAAAAGACACAAATATTAGAATCAAATAATTCAAGGAATAAAATAAAAACTTTATTTGAGAGCTTCAGTGATAAACTAGAGAAAAAAAAAGTTCCAAAACTTGAAGACAGATCTTTAAAAATAGCCCCAAAATAAAACCATCAGACTAAAAAATAAAATGATAAAAAACCTTACTTGACATGTGGGATATGATAAAGTGACCAAATATACAAATTTTGAGTGTTGAAAACAGGAAGATGAGACCAAATCATAGAAAACCTATTTAACATAATAGTTTTATAAATCTAAGTGTAGTAGATTTATAAACCTAAAATAAATAATAGCTGGAAATTTCCAAAATTTAGCAAGAGATTTAGACATCCAGATACAGGAAGTTCACAGAAATCCAAACAGATGCAACCCAGTAAGTTTTTCTCCATGACACATTATACTAAAACTATCAAAAGTCAAAGACAAAGATAGAGTTATAATGCAAACAAGAGAACAACATCTAGTCACATGTAATGGTCCCCCATTATAGCCAGAAAACAATCAACAAATTACAGGAGTAAGTTCTCACATATCAATAATAACCTTGAATGTAACTTGATTAAATTTTCCACTGACGAAACATAGACTAGCTGAATGGATTATTAAAATGACCCAATTATATGCTGCCTACAAGAAACTCACTTCACCTGTAAAGACACATATCAACTCAAAGTAAAAGGGTTCAAAAAGGTAGATTGTCTATCATGGGAGTTCACCTGGTCATTATGTGAGCCAATTCTCCCTAATAAACTTATATATATAGCTAGATTATATAGATAGATAGATAGATAGATAGATAGATAGATAGATAGATAGATGATAGATAATCTCCAATTGCTTCTATTCTTCTGGAGAGCCCTGACTAATACATAGAGTAATGAATCAGACTAGAGAATCCCAAAATGAAGTCACAAATTTACGACCAATTGATTTTCAACAAGGTTCCAAGAGCTTGTATTTAGAAATGCACACCCTCTTCAATAAACAGTACCAAGAAAACTAGACATTCATATGCAAAAAAAATGAAACCAGATCCCTATCTCTCACCATACACAAAAATAAACTCAAAATAAATTAAAGGCCTAAACATAAGACCCAAAACTATAAACTGCTGGAAGAAAACAGGAGAAACACTATAAGATATTGGCCTAGGCAAAGATTTTATTGCTAAGACCCCAAAAGGACAGACAATGAAAACAAAACTGAATACATAGGACTATACGAAACTGTGAGGCTCTGCAGAGTAAAATAAAGAACCAAAAGAACGAAGAGGAAACTTGTTGAATGGGAAAATAGTTGCAAACTATTCATCTGACAAATGACTAATATTCAGAATATAAGAGGGACTTAAACAACTCAAGAGCAATAGAACTATAATCTGATTTAAAAATGGGCAAAAAATATGAATAGACATTTTCCAAAAGAAGACATACAAATAACCAACAAGTATATGGAAAAAATGTTCAGTATCACAAATCATCAGAGAAATGCAAATCAAGACCACAATGAGATATTATCTTATCATAGTTAGAATGGCTATTATTAAAAAGGCAAAAGAAAATAAATGCTGGGAAGGATGTGAAGAAAAGGGAACTCTTACACACAGCTGGTGTGGGATATGGTTTGGCTGTGTTCTTCCTCAAATCTTATCTTGAATTGCAGTTCCCATAATCCCCACGTGTTATGGGAGGACCTGGTGGGAGGTAATTGAATCATGGGGGCTGTTACCACCATGCTGCTCTTCTCCTGATAGTGAGTGAGTTCTCACGAGATCTGATGGTTTTATAAGGGGCTTTTCCCTCTTGTTCTGAGCACTTCTTCTTGCTGTTGCCGTATGAAGAAGGACATGTTTGGTTCCCCTTCTGCCATGATTGTAAGTATCCTGAGACCTCTTCAGCCATGTTGAACTGTGCGTCAATTAAACCTGTTTCCTTTATAAATTACCCAGTCTCAGGTATGTCTTTATTAGCAGTGTGAGAATGGACTAATACAATGGGGTAGGGAGATTTCTCAACAAACTAAAAATAGAACTACCATACAATCCAGCAGTGCCTCTACTGGGTATCCATCCAGAGGAAAATACATCAGTGTATCAAAGGCATATTGGCACCCCCAAGTTTATGCAGCATTATTGACAACGGCAAAGATATGGAATCAATCTAAGTGTCCATCAACAGATGAATGGATAAAGAAAATGTGGTATATATGCACAACGGAATACTACTAGGTCATAAAAAGAATAAAAACCTGTCATTTGCAGCAACATAGATAGAACTGGAGGCCATTATGTTAAGCGAAGCACAGAAAGAAAACTATTGTTTCTTCTCACTCATATGTAGGAGCTAAAAAAATTGATCTCATGGAGGTAGAGTGGAGTGATAGTTACCTGAGACTGGGAAGATTGTGTGTGGAGGAGGGAAGAAGTAGTGATGAAGAGAGGTTGGCTGATTGATACAGACATACAGCTAAATACAAAAATGCATTCAAATATTAAATAGAAGACTAAGATGATTGTCATTAATAAGAACATGAATATTGTATATTTCATAATAGCTAGAAGAAAGGATTGAAATGTTCCCAACACATAAATATGATAAATACTCAAGGTGATATATACCCTAAATACCTTGACTTGATCATTACACATTCTATACATGTAAAAAAAATATCATTTGTACCCCCACAAATATGTAGTATTATTATAGATCAGTACAAATTTTTTTAAAATGTCACCTACATTTTTAAATTTCATGTTTAAATATTTTCAGTTAGAAAGTTTAATAACATTAATGATGAGTAGAATAGTTGATTGCTTTGTCAAAATCCACTTGATTTCAATAAAGTTTTGAACTCTATTCTGTTTTACAAAATTAAGGGAAGCTAAAGTAATCCAAGCACTACTTTCAACATTCTGGGTTACCAGTAATTCAGTCTTCAGTATCTCCTGGTAACAATCAATTCAGGAGGACATATATCACTTTCCCTCCTAGAATGTTTTGTACATTTGCTTTGTTTCTCACACTTTCAAAACCAATTTTTTTCTTCTTTCAAAAACATGCTGATACAATAAATTTACTTCTTACTCAGTGAGAATATTAAAACTATTTAGTGAGAAAAAAGTCTTCCAAAAAAGCAATCAGCAAAACCTGTTTAAAATAATGATGCAGTCTTCCTTTCCTCTTGCTACAGTGCATTAACTGTCGTTTCTTCTCCAGTAAATGCAGGCACCGTATGTATGCACTAGATGCTATCCATCTTGTTTACTGTAGAATTTTGTTCCTACAATCATCTGCTTCTTCTCATATACCATTCATTTTGTTTTTCCCTCTGTTGGATCCTTCCCATCAACATACACGTAGATTGAATTCAATTTCTTCTTTATTATACACACAAACCAAATAAACAACAAATGTTGACTACAGCTTCATTCAGATTTTATTTTGCTTTTTGCTCCTGATAGTGGAAATCCACCCATGAACAAAATAGAAAAACTTATTCTCAGATAGTTTACATTCTACTAAAATAATAGGATATTAAATAACTTCTTTAGTTTAGAAAATAAACGGCACTTATAATTATAGACTGTAAGTAGACACTTCAAACAAAATGATTATAATTAACAGCTAATTGGATGCCAAGCACTATGTTAAAAATTTGAATGTTTGTTAATTTATGGAGTCTTACATTTTGAATATCTTAAATGTCAGTACCAATCATTATTGTTAAGTTTATCCTGGACTATTCTGCATTGATAATTAAGAAGGCTGAAGTGAGATGTCCATGAACATGCTTTTTCAAATGAAAAAAAATAAATAAATAAATTCTGTAGTTACTTTGGTTTTAAAGGTAAAGATTCAATTTGTTATATTTACAAAAGCAAAATGGTTCTGTTTTATCTTTCAAGTTATACTTACAGCTTTAAAAATTTTGTTTATAAACAGAAAAATCTAATAATGACTTGTAGCTTCTAAAGATTAATTAATTACATTATCCAAAAGTTTAATACCCAACAAATTTTAATATTTGCCTTTTTGCCATACTTTTATATTCTACAAAAAAGAATTGAATGCCTTAATAAAAATAACTTGGAAAAATAAATTAATTTTATATAGTAAATATTATAATTGAATTAAATGTTTAAGTATTATTAATTAGTAGATTGTGTTTTAAAATCACATATAAAATTAATCTTATATAATTATATATTTTAAATTAATCTAATATTTTTTCTGATAGGGTAAATATTCATTAAATAGTAAGTTATTTACATATCAAGTATATGAGTTACTTATTACAGTATCAAAATATTCACTTTTTGTGTTTATTTATCTTAAAAGTCCTTTATGAACTTTTAAATCTTTCTTAATTTAAAGGTTAATAATCAATATTTACTTCTATTACTGATAGGCAATGTTAATCAAATAAGTTATATAAGTATACCTAGAACAACTGAAAAAGCTCCACCTAATATAAAAATCTGCTTTAATGCATCAGAGAACCAGCAAAATGGGAGAGAGAAATAATCAAGCCATGATCCATAAGAAACAGAATTCAGAGAGCTGAGCCTGTTCTTTGGAGACACTTGCTGTCTGTAAGTATCTGCTGATTGCAGGTTATGCAGCTGACAGAAGAGTAACATTTCTGAGATCAAAGTGAAAGTCTAGGGCCCACTTGGACATTTTCAGGACACAAAAACAATTTACAAAGTCTGATCATATACTCAAGTATAAAGCAGATTTCAACTTAAGAAGATTAATAGCAGAATGCATTCTCTGAACATACACAATAAAGGTAGAAATCAATAACAAAAGCACACAGTCAATTCTTGTTATGCATGGTAGCTATGTTCTGTAAAGTTGCAGTGAACACTTAATTAGTGAATACTGAACCATTGCTCCTAGGGGAACTATTATACAAGATTAGCTTCCTGTAGCCTCTGCTTATAACATTTTATCAATCAACCAATATATAACCTTATTTTATGTGCATTTCTGTTGAAAGGTACTTTATTAAATATATATTGTTGATTCATTAATATTGAACTCGTGGCCAAAAGTACTATAATTTATGCCTGAATGAAGAGTATCTAACAAGTGTATTTTCTCAGTAAGACACATGATGTCTTCTTGTACTTAGAAATACTAGACAATATGTCAGCATTATGCTTGGTGTTCATCTTAAGTAGTGAAATCACCAACAAAACCAACAATAATGTACAAAGCATTTCACTACAAAAGTTGCAGTAGGACACTTGTTTATAGTGTGAGAGCCGAAACAAGAAGGCGGATATCCCCTTGTTTAACCTCGGTTGAGAATAGGTATGACCCAAATGTTTTTTATTCTCTCTGTGTTCACAAATGACAGCAAAAGCACCCCAAGTGTTGCTTTGGGGGTTACAAATATAGTGAATAGGTGAATTTGAAAAGATGGAATCCATGAATAGTGAGAATCAACTATAATTTAAGCATTCAACATACTGGCAAATTAAAAACATACTCCAAATTTATGAGTCATAGAATATTTCAAAATGGAAAATAAAATATATTTTGAACTGAAATAAAATAATATTGATATATCAACATGTGGAAATGCAGGAAACTAAAGCAAGCTTAAGGAGAAATGTATTTGCTTATATTCACATATTAGAAGAAATAATAATAAGCTAAGTAGTAATCTCAATACGTTTTTTAAAAACCCAAAATAATCTCAGATAAATTAGAAAGATAAAATAACACGTATAAGAATAAGTGAACAGAAAACTAATATAAAATAGAAAAGG
>NW_016807871.1:0-238 GCF_001698545.2 Rhinopithecus bieti
TGACACCATTCTCCTGCCTCAGTCTCCCGAGTAGCTGGGACTACAAGTGTATGCCATCATGTCCGGTTATTTTTGTGTTTTGATAAAAAGAGGTTTAACCACGTTGGCCAGGATGGTCTCCATCTCCTGACCTTGGATCCACCTGCGTCAGCCTCCCACAGTGCTGGGATTACAGGCATGAGCCACCAGCCCAGCCAGGTTAAGTGGTTCTTAACCTCTTTTATGTTCCTCTTCAGTA
>NW_016807872.1:0-238 GCF_001698545.2 Rhinopithecus bieti
TGGAGTGCTGTGGCGCAATCTTGGCTCATTGCAAGCTCTGGTTCCTGGGTTCACACCATTCTCCTGCCTCAGCCTCCCAAGAAGCTGGGACTACAGGCACCTGCCACCATGCCCAGCTAATTTTTTGTATTTTTTAGTAGAGACAGGGTTTCACCATGTCAGCCAGGATGGTCTCGATCTCCTGACCTCGTGATCCACCTGCCTCGACCTCCCAAAGTGCTGGGATTACAGGCGTGAG
>NW_016807873.1:0-15123 GCF_001698545.2 Rhinopithecus bieti
GGAATTCCCTTTCATAGCCAAGGGAAGCCGTGACAGACGGCACATAGAAAATCGGGTCACTCCCACCCTAATACTGTGCTTTTTCAATGGTCTTAGCAAACAGCACACCAGGAGATTATATCCTGTGCCTGGCTCAGAGGGTCCCACACCCACAGAGCCTTGCTAACTGCTAGCACAGCAGTGTGAGATCAAAGTGCAAGGCAGCAGTGAAGCTGGGGGAGGTGTGTCTGCCATTGCTGAGGCTTCAGTAGGTAAACAAAGCAGCCAGGAAGCTCGAACTGGGTGGAGCTCACCGCAGCTCAAGGAGGACTGCTTGCCTCTGTAGACTCCTCCTCTGGGGGCAGGGCATAGCTGAACAAAAGACAGCAGAAACTTCTGCAGACTTAAATGTCCCTGTCTGACAGCTTTGAAGAGAGTAGTGGTTCTCTCAGCATGGAGTTTGAGATCTGAGAACAGACAGACTGCCTCCTCAAGTGGTTCCCTGACCCCCGAGTAGCCTAACTGGGAGACACCTCCCAGTAGGGTCTGACTGACCCCTCATACAGCCTCTGAGATGAAGCTTCCAGAGGAAGGATCAGGCAGCAACATCTGCTGTTCTGTAATATTTGCTGTTCTGCAGCCTCCACTGCTGATACCCGTGCAAACAGGGTCTAGAGTGGACCTCTAGCAAACTCCAATTTCAGTTTTCTTAAATGTGTTGAGACTCATTTTGTGGCCTATCACATAGTTTAACTTGAAGAAAGTTCCATGCACTATTGAATAAAATGTTCATCCTGCAATTGTTGAATGAAATGTTCTATCTATATATCTATCTGTCTATCTATCTATCTATTTATCTATCAATCAAGTCCATTTGTTCCAAGGTGTAGTTTAAATCCATTGTTTCCTTGGTGACTATCTGTATTGATGACCTGTCTAGTGCTGTCAGTGGAGTACTAAAGTCCCCCACTATGATTGTGTTGCTGTCTATCTCATTTCTTTGGTCTATTGGTAATTGTTTTATAAATTTAGGAGCTCCAGTTTTAAGTGCATATGTTTTTAAAATTGTGGTATTTTCCTGTTGGTCAAGGCCTTTTCCCATTATATAATGATCCTCTTTGTGCCTTTTAAATTCTCTTACTTTAAAGTTTGTTTTGTCTGATATAAGAATAGCTACTCCTGCTTGCATTTGGTGTCCATTTGCATGAAATGTCTTTTTCTAACCCTTTACTTGAAGTTTATGTGAGTTCTTATGTGTCAGGTGAGTATCGTGAAGGCAGGAGATAGTTGGTTGGTGAGTTCTTATCCATTCTGAAGTTTTGTATCTTTTAATTGGAGCATTTAGGCCATTTACACTCAAGGTTAGTTTTGAAATGTGAGGTACAATTGCATTCATCATGCTCTTTGTTGCTGTGTACTTTGGTAATTTTTGTTATTTTTGTTTGTGTTTTGCTTTTAAACTTGTATTTTTGTTTTATAGATTCTGTGTGATTTATGCTTTAAAGATGTTCTGTTTGATGTGATTCCAGGATTTGTTTCAAGATTTAGAGCTCCTTTTAGCAGTTCTTGTACTGGGTTGGTAATGGTGAATTCTCAGAATTTGTTTGTCTGAAAATGGCTGAATCTTTCCTTCATATATGATGCTTAGTGTTGCTGGATACAAATTTCTTGGCTGATACTCGTTTTGTTTGAGGAAGCTAAAGATAGGGCCTCATCCATTTTAGCTTGTAGGGTTTCTGTTGAAAAATCTGTTGTTAACCTGATAGGTTTTCCTTTATAGGTTGCCTGGTGCTTCTGTCTCATAGCTGTTAAGATTCTTTCCTTCATCTTAACTTTGGCTAACCTGATGACAATGTGCTTAGGTGGAAATCTTTTTGCAATGAATTTCCTGGGTGTTCTTTACACTTCTTGTATTTGCATGTCTAGGTCTCTAACAATGCCAGGGAAGTTTTCCACAGTTATTCCCCCAAACATGTTTTCCAAGCTTTTAGAATTGTCTTCCTCCTCAGGAACACTGATTATTCTTAAGTTTGATTGTTTAACATAATCCCAGACTTCTTGGAGGCTTTGTTCATATTTTCTTTTTCTTTTTTTTCTTTCTTTGTCTTTGTTAGATTAGGTTAATTCAAAGACCTTGTCTTTGAGCTCTGAAGTTTTCTTCTACTTGTTCAGTGGTATTACTGAGATGCTACAGAGGATTTCACATTTCTAAAAGTCTGCTGAAAGTTTCCTGAATTTTTGATGGTTTCTTTCTTTAAGCTGTCTATTTCCTTGAATATTTCTCCTTCAATTCTTGCACCATATTTTTGGATTTCCTTGCATTGGGCTTCACTTTTCTCTGGTGCCTCCTTGATCAGCTTCATAACTAACCTCCTGAATTCTTTTTCAGGTAAATCAGGAATTTCTTATTGTTTTGGAGCCATTGCTGGGGAGCTAGTGTGATTTTTTTGGGTGGCTGAAGTGCCTTGTTTTGTCATATTACCAGGGTTGGTTTTCTGGTTCCTTCTCATTTGTGTACGCTATGTCAGAGGGAAGGTTTAGGGCTGAAGGTTGTTTTTCAGATTTTTTTTTTTTTTTTTTTTTTTTTTTTTTTTCCTATGGGGTGATCTCATGATGTAGTACTCTCCCCCTTTTCCTGTAGATGTGACTTCATGTGAGCCCAATTGCAATGATTATTGTCTCTCTTCTGGGTCTAGCCACCCCATGAGTCTACCCAGCTCTGGGCTGGTACTGGGGGTTGTCTGCACAGAATCCTGTGATGTGAACCATCTATGAGTTTCTCAGCTGTGGATACCAGCACCTGTTCCATTGGAGGTGGCAGAAGGTGCAATGGACTCTGTGAGGGTCCTAGCTTTGGTGGTTTAATTATCTATTTTTGTGCTGCTTGGCCTCCTGCCAGGAGATGGCACTTTCCAGAAAGCACAGCTGTAGTAGTGTGGAGAGATACCCACAGTGGATGGGACCCCAGAACTCCCAAGGTTAAATGTCCTTTGTTTTCTTCTACCAGGGTGGATAGGGAAGGCCCATCAGATGGGGGTGTTATAGGCCTGTGTGAGCTCAGAGTATCCTTGGGCAGGTCTTGCTGTGACTGCTGTTGGAGATGGGAGTGAGACTCCCAGGTCACTGGAGTTGTGTACTTAGTAAAGAGGTGACAACGTGCTAGCAGCCTTCGCTTGCTCTTGGTGCCTCCTTGGCCTTGGTGTCTGCTCTGGCTGCGCTGGAAGAGCCCTTCAGCCCGCTGCTGTGCTGTGGGCACCCCTTTCTGGGGCTGGCAGAGGCTGGAGCCAGCTCCCTCTGCTTGCAGGGAGGTGTGGAGGGAGAGGCATGGGCAGGAGCAGGGCTGCTGGTGATCGCGGGCGGTGCAGGGTCTGGATGGGCATGGGCTTGCTGGGCCCCACACTCAGCACAGCAGTTCCGTGCCTGTGGGGCTTGATCGGGGGGCACAGGCTTTCTCTGGGCTGCTGGAGTACCCAGGCTAGGTGCTGCAAAGTCCCACAGTGAATGCCATTGAGAGGTGAAGCTAGATGGTCTTCTGGGTTGGGTGGGGACCTGGAGAACTTTTCTGTCTAGCTAAAGGTTTGTAAATGCACCAATCAGCCCTCTGTGCCCAGCTAAAGGTTTGGAAATGCACCAATCAGTGCTCTGTCAAAATGGACCAATCAGCTCTCTGTAAAATGGACCAATCAACTCTCTGTAAAATGGACCAATCAACATGATGTGGGTGGGGCCAGATAAGGGAATGAAAGCAGGCCACTCAAGCCAGCAGTGGCAAACTGCTTGGGTCCCCTTCCACACTGTGGAAGCTTTGTTCTTTTGCACTTCACAATAAATCTTGCTGCTGCTCACTCTTTGGATCCTTACGACCTTTAAGAGCTGTAACACTCAATGCAAAGGTCTGTAGCTTCACTCCTGAAGCCAGCGAGACCATGAATGAACCCACCATAAGGAATGAACAACTCCAGATGCGGGGCGTTTAAGAGCTGTAACACGCACCCTGAACGTCTGCAGCTTCACTCCTTAAGTAGTGAGACCACAAACCCACCAGAAGGAAGAAACTCCGGACACATCTGAACATCAGAAGGAACAAACTCTGGACACACCATCCTTAAGAACTATAATACCGTGAGGGTCGGCAGCTTCATTCTTGAAGTCAGCCAGACCAAGAACCCACCAATTCCAGACACACTGGGAGGATATGGCTGCCTCTGCTGAGTCATGCAGGTTGTCAGGTAAGTGAGGGAAAGCCAGCAGTCACAGGCCTTACTCAGCTCTCATGCAAACTGAAGGGCCAGTCTAACTTCCACCATGTCCCCCTCAACAACTTGGAGTCTGTTTCCAGGTGGAGGGTGAGACCCACTTGAAAACTTGCCTGAGGCTTTCCACCTCCCAGCTGCCAAAGAAAAGGGCTTTAGTTTTGCCCCCTGTCTGTGAAGTCTGCATGCTGGATTCATGCCCTCCTCCAAGTACTGGCCAGGAGGCTTCACGCCCCATTCAAATTGTTACAAAGTTCAGGTAGAGAATTCCTTCTGCCTCTGGTATTTACCCCCTACTTCTCTGGTCAACCTCCTAGTGGATCCCTGTGGTGCCAGGCAGGTACCGGCTGCTTGGGGGACCCAGCGAGCTCCCAGGGCCTTTCTGCTATTTCTCCTACCACTGTATTTTGCTTGACTCAGCTCTCTAACTTGACTCAGCTCCAGGTAAAGTTAAAAACTTCCCTGACAAGCAGACATTCAGATTCTCTAGTGAGGGTGTGTGTTCAGAAGAAAAGGGTCTCCCTTTACAATTTCTGCATTTGGGACAGCCACAGTATTTATGGTGTCTCCTGGGACCTGAAGAAACAGTCTGCTTCCATCATAGGATCTGTGGGTCCTCTCAGGATTACTGGTTTGCTCTTGCAGTAGATCTTGAGCTAAAATTCACAGTGCAAGCCTCTGTCTCCTGCTATGTCTGGAAGTGCAATCTAGTCCTGCTTCCCATCTTCCACGATGCCTCAGTCATCACAAATGATCTTTTAATAACACTATGACTAAGCATGCATACTCTGTAGTCAGATCGTATACATTTAAGTAATGCTTGTGACATTAAGTTTCTGAGTGATACTGGGCAAGTTACATAAGCTTTCTATGCCTTAGCATTTTCATCTGAAAATGGGAAAAAATAATATTACCTACCTCAAAAAGTTGTTGTAAGAATTAATGTACATAGAATTCTCAGAATAGCACATGGAACATTGTGAGTGCACCATAAATGTGAAATTACAAAAAAATCTGAAAATGAAATGAGATAAAAATTTATATTGAAGTAACAAGTATAAAATTAATCACAAGAAGAGAATCATTCACAAGAATGTAAAATCTGAGAAGCCATTTAAGAATGTATTGTGTGGTAAGCTGTTTGCCATATGGCCTTCAAAATTCTCCCACTATGACCCTAGGCTTGGCCAGGTCACTTGTTTGATCTAATAGAACTCTACAGAAGTAAACTATGACTTCAAGGTGTAATCCTTAAGAAACCTTGCAAGTATTATCCTCACTTTTTTGGGACAATGCCAGGGTGCAGCTAGATGGAGTTTCTTTACATGAGAGTCTAAGAACATTGTTTCAAGAGAGTGAAGGCAAGAGTCTACATCCAAAACTCAAGTGAAGCCACCTTAGACAATCTAAGTGGAGTGCGTTAGGGTTCTCCAGAGAAAGAGAACCAACAGGATGTGTGTGTGACTGTGTGTGTGTGTGTGTGTGTGTGTGTGTGTATGTATGTAGAGAGAGAGAGATACGTACATTTATTTTAAGGAAATGCTTCATACAATTGTGGAAGCTTGATAAGTCCAAAATCTGCAAGGTAGACCAGCAGGCTTGAGACTCAGGGAAGAATTGCAATTTGAATCCAACAGCAGTCTGCTGGCAGAATTACTTCTTACTTAGGTGTGATGCCAATTATTGTCTATTAAGGCCTTCTACCAACTGGATGAGGCCCACCCACATTGTGAAAAATAATCCAGTAAAATATTATCTCATTCCCAAAACACCTAGACAGAAATATTTAGAATGATGTTCGACCAAATATCTGGGCACTATGATCCAGCCAAGTTGGTACAAAAATTAGCCATCACATAGAGCCCCCAGGATGACTTTTGCTGCATGAGGTGTATACAGAGAAATCAGTAGAACTGTCCAACTCAGCCCAGCACAAACTTCTCACCCAAAAAACTGGTAGCAAATAAAATGATTGTTGGTTGAAGCTATTAAATTTGAAGGAACTTTTTTTGCAGCAATAAACAACTGATACACATAGGAAACATAACTCAGAAATTAAAATGAAAAGAAAATATTTGACATGAATTTTTCAAAATACTTTTTAAACATTGATACAAATTATTGTCATACATGATATGAAATATTGCTGTTTTACAAAGAAGTTTATTGGTTAACCTTGAAGTTGATAACAGTTTATCCAGTATTTCTCATTAATTATAAGTGGTGAAAATTGCTGTCATTGAATTGAGTAAAATGAGTCATTTCCAAGAAAAGCTTCACCAATTTAAACTATTTTCTTGTTACAGAGTTAGTCAGGTCTTTACCTGTCAGTCTTCATGGGAGGGTGAGCAGAATAACAGTGATCTTTTACACCTAGAAATGTATTGGAATCATAGGAAGTCTTCAGGCCTACTGTGTCCAGTGTTCATTACAAATTTTCCTTATTTTGAGTATCTCTTTTGTCAAGTTGGGAATCACGCTGTTCAATATTTTCAGTTACTGGCTTTTCTCATTCTGTCCTAGATAGAAATTTAACCACTTGTAGCAAGTAAAAATCTTGGACAAGCAAACAACAAAAAAAAACTTTTATATTACAGTAAATATATTTGATATGAATTTTACAGTACAGAGAACCAAACAGAATTTTTTTAAATAGCTATCAATTATTTGGCTTAAAAGGAATGTGTGTGTGTGTGTGTGTGTGTGTGTGTGTGCATGCATGTGTGTGTATGTGTTTGTGATTGGGATTATAAAAAGACAATAAATAGAGTATGATCAAACAGATTTGAGTGAAAACTATGGTAATCAAAAAAATTAACACACATGCTGTGTTACAAGTGTGAAGGCAAAAGATACATTACTATAAGTGAAAAGACTCAGAAAAGTTTCCATTTGAGGGCTCATGTTGAAATATTTGCATGAGGACTCATTTTATTTAGCTGAGAAGTTAATTATTTTAGCTATTCAAAATGGAGAAATCATTATATGAAGTACACACATTACTTCTCTTTTATCAAGATTGAACTTGCACTCCATAAACTGATGAATATTTGTAGTCAGATGCATGCAATCCAAGCTAATTTGAACTTAAAGACTTGTGTGGGGCCTCCACTGTTCTCCTTTATTTCCTCTTTAATGTTATCATACAAAGTGTGTCTCTGTGGGACCATGCCATACTTATTAGCTGTATGAAATTTATTTCCACATTTCCGTAAGTTTGTTTATCAGCAAAAACAACAAATGGTGACGTTCTATCTCAGTAATTAGTTGTTACTAAATATGACATATTTAGGACACTATGCCAAAAAAAATACTAAGTTATTTTTTGCTACTTCAAAATATTTGCACAAAGAAAGAGCAGTAATTTTCTTCCCCAAGGATGGTGCATAATGAAGGTGTGCAATTCTAAAAAAAGTTATTTCATGATCTACATTACTATCTTCTTTATGGCAAAGATCAATTAAACCACCCACTTTCATCATCATGAATCAGGAAAATAAATATATAAATAAATAAAATAAAGACATTTTAATTTTCTTAAATTTCTTTTCATAATAATAATAAAAATAATTGTTTCATGCGTTTGAGGGACATTAAATGCTCATACTTATTCATAACAATCTCAAGATTACTAATTATTGTCAATCTTATTTTAGATATATCCTGACATACTTGGTTAGTGGGGGTGGGGGCAGAGATCATGAGAGTAAATGCAAAATTCAGCGCAAATAGTTGCTAGGGAACCAATAGAAGGTTACACCTTTGACAAAAGGTTAATCTGCTTCACAGTGTAGTGGGTGGAAAACGTTAAGTATAAACGACTTTACGTAATCTTTATTCCATTTAAGATCATATTACTGATTATATTATTCTTATTCACCTAGGATTTATTTACATTCAGCTTCTTCCTTAATGTCAAACGAGTGCTGTTAAAGTTCCTTCAGGAAACTTCAGGTAAGAAACTAGAAAACTTCATGATAATCAATATAAAATGTATATTTAAATTTATTTTCCATTTTCTTCTTAAAGAAATATCAATCATTGAAAGGTTGGTTTAGCTTTTGGTTTGTTTCATTGCTTACCCATGAAAGCGTTATTAGTTCTAATTTATAATTTGAGGGATTTTTCTCCCAGATTTTATACTTCAAAATAATTTTACAGATATTGAGGGAACTGTATGGACAGAGCAGTAAGTTGAGAGTTTTGTCTAAGTGTGAACTCACAGTCCTCTTTAGGGGTTCTTCTCATGCCTCTTGTTCCTACCAGTGGAGAGTTGTTTGATCCTTCATTAGATGACACATAAAGTAACAAATAAGAAACTTTATACTGACATATGGTGAAGACAAGGATAATGTAGACAAGTGACCACTGTGGTCTTTAAGACAACACATGAGGGGGCGACCTGTGGGCTGCAAGGAGGAGCCTTGCCTAACTTTCAGGCAGGGCAGTGCAGACGGCGGCAGGAGAAGCTTTCGTGAGCAGGATGAATGCAGGCTCAGATCCTGTGGTCATTGTCTCGGCTGCGCGGACCATCATAGGTTCCTTCAATGGTGCCTTAGCTACTGTTCCTGTCCAGGACCTGGGCTCCACTGTCATCAAAGAAGTCTTGAAGAGGGCCATTGTGGTTCCTGAAGATGTGTGTGAAGTCATCTTTGGACATGTTTTGGCAGCAGGCTGTGGGCAGAATCCTGTTAGACAAGCCAGTGTGAGTGCAGGAATTCCTTACTCTGTTCCAGCATGGAGCTGCCAGACGATCTGTCGGTCAGGTCTAAAAGCTGTGTGCCTTGCAGCCCAGTCAATAGGGATAGGAGACTCCAGCACTGTGGTTGTAGGAGGCATGGAAAATATGAGCAAGGCTCCTCACTTGGCTCACTTGAGAACAGGAATAAAGATAGGTGAGATGCTGCTGACTGACAGTATACTCTGTGATGGTCTTACAGATGCATTTTACAAATGTCATATGGGTATTACAGCTGAAAACATAGCCAAAAAATGGCAAGTGATTAGAGAAGATCAGGACGAGGTTGCAGTCTGTCCCAGAATAGGACAGAGAATACACAGAAAGCTAGCCATTTTGACAAAGAGATTGTACCAGTTTTGGTGTCATCTAGAAAAGGTCTTATTGAAGTTAAAACAAATGAGTTTCCTCACCATGGGAGCAACATAGAAGCCATGTCCAAGCTAAAGCCTTACTTTCTTAGCGATGGAACGGGAACCATCACCCCAGCCAATGCTTCAGGAATAAATGATGGTGCTGCAGCTGTGGTTCTTATGAAGAAGTCAGAAGCTGATAAACATGGGCTTACACCTTTAGTACGGATAGTTTCCTGGTCCCAAGTGGGTGTGGAGCCTTCCATTATGGGAATAAGACCAATTCCAGCCACTAAGCAAGCTGTTACAAAAGCAGGTTGGTCACTGGAGGATGTTGATATATTTGGAATCAATGAAGCCTTTGCAGCCCTCTCTGTTGTCATAGTTAAAGAACTTGGATTAAACCCAGAGAAGGTCAACACTGAAGGAGGGGCTATAGCCGTGGGCCACCCTCTTGGAGCATCTGGCTGTCGAATTCTTGTGACCCTGTTACACACACTGAAGAGAACGGGAGGAAGTTGTGGTGTTGCGGCCCTGTGCATTGGGAGTGGGATGGGAATAGCAATGTGTGTTCAGAGAGGATGAATTGCTTAAACTTTGAACAACCTCAATTTCTTTTTAAACTAATAAAGTACTAGGTTGTTATATGTGAAATCAGAGGACCAAAACACAGATGGAAACCATTTCCTACATCACAAAAACCCAAGTTTACAACTTGTTTTACTTTAATGTGTAATACTTAACTCAAGGTACAAGACAATTGCATTTAACATTGTTATAAATAAAAGAGACATCAGATCAATAATAAAATAAAAGACAACACATGAATAACCGGATGTAAGATGTCATCCTCAGTGGGAATTTTATTTTCTTAATATTAATAGATTTTTAAATATTTATTTTAAAATCTACTTTAAATATAAGTTTTATGCTATACATCAAGTAAGTTTTATGCCAAATTAATTTTATTTATTAAAAAAAGAAAAACGATGGCCGGGCACGGTGGCTCACGCCTATGTAATCCCAGCAGTTTCAGAGGTGGATCACCTGCGGTCAGAAGTTCAAGACCAGGTGAAACCTGTCTCTACTACATATACAAAAATTAGCCAGGCATGATGGTGGTCGCCTGTAATCCCAGCTACTCAGGAGGCTGAGGCAGGAGAATAGCTCAAACCCGGGAGGCGGAGGTTGCAGTGAGCCGAGATCATGCCCTTGCACTCCATCTTGGACAACAGGAGTGAAACTTTGTCTCAAAAAAAAAAAGACATAAAGTTTTTCTAAAGAAAATACTTCTGTAAAAGTAATAACCAAGTAATAACCAATTGTGTTAATATTAATGACATGCTTACTCCTTTTGGGTGCAACTGTTAACCAGTAGAAGGCATGTGAGTTATCAGTGGCGAATCTTTACATGTCTGCAGCAACTTCAATTCTTGCCTCCTCAGAAGAAAGAATTTGACTGAGGGGCATAAGGAAGAGAAGATGAGACTGACACGAGTCTTGGAAGAGACTCAAGTGGGCACCTGAAGTGCCCCGTTTAACCTTGATCCTAGGACTTTATAGGCTCGCCTCTTTTCCATGATTCTTCCTTTAGGGTCGGCTGCCCACATGTACAGTGTCCTTCTTACCCTTAGGAAGTGAGCATGTACAGTCTGTTTAGGAAGCTGTATATATGCTCATCTGAGGCTTTCTTCCCTTTTTTGGTAAAGTGTCCCTAGATGGTTGCACTTCAACATTTTGCCTCTTAATGCACGTGCCCAGGAAGTCGCTCCTCTCTGGCATCTGCATTCAATTAATGCTTTAATGTTAACAGCTGTGGATCATAGAGAGATTGTCTCTCCCAGGCACTGGCTGCAAAATTCTCATTTTTAGGGAGGCAGTGTGATAATCATCAAACTGTCACCTGACATTCCTAATGCTTATCTAATTACCTGTAACACAATTAAGCAAAGTATATATTTTATTATCATTATCTAAGATGAAAATATTTGAGTATGCTGGCCGGGCGCGGTGGCTCAAGCCTGTAATCCCAGCACTTTGGGAGGCCGAGGCGGGCGGATCACGAGGTCAGGAGATCGAGACCATCCTGGCTAACACGGTGAAACCCCGTCTCTACTAAAAAAATACAAAAAACTAGCGGGGCGAGGTGGCGGGTGCCTGTAGTCCCAGCTACTCGGGAGGCTGAGGCAGGAGAATGGCGTAAACCCGGGAGGCGGAGTTTGCAGTGAGCTGAGATCTGGCCACTGCACTCCAGCCTGGGTGACAGAGCGAGACTCCTTCTCAAAAAAAAAAAAAAAAAAAAAAAAAAAAAAAAAAAAAAGAAAATATTTGAGTATGCTAACTTCTTCTGAAATATGTTAGTTTTTTTCTCTGAACTCATGAGCGTTCACAAATATTGTAATCATATTACACTTTGTTTATTTTATTTTAATTTTATGTGTACATAGTATATATATGTATATTTTATGACATATTTGTGATGTTTTGATACAGGGATAAAATGTATTTCTTTCAAAATTTTTCTGGCAAGGGCAGATTAGCTTTTCAGTGATTTTAAGATCAGAATAATTACAAACACAAATTCAGACCCACATTTTAGGCAAAATCTTTCTATTTAACAACCTCTTTATGCCTTTTGTTGTCAATATAACTTCATTTAGTTTTCTATTAAATTTGAAAACACAAATCAATCTAAAATTTAACCTGACTAGTGTGAGAAATTTTTTAATAGTGATCATATTTCTGGCTATTCATGCTGTATTAGCACATCACATGTATCACATGCATTTATGCATCTATTATGTAGTCCACAAAAATTAAAATAGAAAACATTTGAAAACACTAAAGTTCATCAGTGGCATAACACCAATTGCTTTTGTGCACACTGCTTGTCATGCACATCCAGGTACCTTGTACTTCAACACAAGTATCAAATATCATACCTTTCATGAAGACTTTCCTATCCTCCACCCTACCCTTAATCCCCGCAAAAAGCTGTAAGTAATCTCTACGGATCTCTGAAAACACTATACCTATGTCATTTCATATGAAGGCCCTTGTTAATTTCTCTAGGGAAGAGAAGAGAAGGGATTACCTGAAAAAGATAATACATTTTAAACATCACTTTTACTCCAGGTAATATACTTGAGGCTTAATAAATACAATTGTATCTATTTAAATATATAGTTTTCTTATATGTTGTATTATTACATAATTTATGGTATTTATTGTATATTCATTTTTAGTATATTAACAAATATGTTTATTTTATTTTATTTATATTCTCAAACTCAAGTTGTTTTAATTTTCATTTTGTATATGAGAAAATTTGGTCTAATAAATGTTAAACAGCATAATGTTAAGCTAGGATTCTTTGGCCTAGTTTATTCTAAAATCTAAATTATGTTTATAATATCTTGCTTACTATAATGTATTACAGTGATTTTTTGTCACAGATATGTATGCATTTTTCTTATCTTTCACTGATAGACTATAAAAGTAATATGAGAAAGATATCTTGGCTTCCTCTTCTACCTAGTAGGTACTGCTGTGTGTGAATAATAGGTACCCAATAAACACATAGTGAAGCAGCTTAAGGTCACTGGAGCAGTCTCCCTGTCTGAGGTATTACCCAGAGGTCTTTGTCTTAGGACCAAGAAAATTAAGGTGCATGGACATCAAGGGTGAGGTTGGAGTGAAAGTCTAGTAAGTGAAAGGGGAAAGTTCTCCACAGCAGAGAGGGGGACCGAGAGGATTGCCATTTCTCAGTTGAATGCAAAGACTTTTATAAGCAAGCCAATGGGGTGGGGTGTTTTTTATTTGCAAAGGTGCGAATTTCTCACAACTCCACCCACTCCCTCTTGTGTGCATGCAGTCCCTGAGTTATTCCATATTATCCTGTTTCCTTACTGTGCATGTATCAGGAGATGGAATTTTCCATTGCAGACATGTCTGGTTCTGTGTAACTAATCTTATCTGTGCACATGCAGGCATGTCTTAGGCAAGCTTCCCTGTGTAAGTTCTCTTATTTGAAGAGGATAGGAATGAAAAAGAAAAGGAACATGCTCACTGAAGCCCACAGTGTGTATATGTATATGTCTTTTGCTGGTTACAAAAGACAAGGGTCTTTTATGGTCTACCTTGCCTCTTTATCTGTGCTTGAAGATTGTGCAGCTTCAGGCTGCCCTTTTGTTAGAAAGAATTTTACCAAAGGACCTTGTTCTAACTATCTGCCTAACTGGTTTCTTGATTTCTCCTCTCTCAATAGTACTTGAATAAAATACCATATTTACTTATCTAAAACTGAATCTGATTCCCAGCCAATAAATAAAATGAAGAAAATAACATCAGTGAATCATGACATCCTAGTGAATCATGACAATTATTTTAAAGTTTCTTGCCAAGTCACTATGAACCAGGCTGACACCAGGAAGGCAAAAATTTTGTGCACACCATAACATCTTCTGCAGAGAGCCTAAAATGGAAATACATTCAAGGAATTTTATGATCACTCTGTTAAACTTTGAACAGTACTTTATAAAAGTAATTGTTTGAATGAAACAGTTGATGTTTTCATACAGATTATTTTTGGTGATGAGAGAGCTTAGAAGAGATGATTTTATGATATCACTAAGAATATATCATTTATAATTTCAGAAGATTTATTAACACAAAAAAGATCACTCTGCTTATTCACAGGCACATGCATACAGACATAATATTTTCACAGAGATCGCTTTACTTAAATTACTTGATCCGATATTATCCAATGTGTGTTACACAATTTTGTATTGTGTTATCTTGCTTTTAGAAGGCTGCTATTCATATGGATTCCTTAGTTGGTAAGGGGACATGATACATTTTGATGGGGCAGTCTATCCCAGTGGTTAATACAATAGGCTGTGGGAGTTAGAGATCCTTAAGACTGCTACCATTAGTTCCCATCTTTTATTTATTCTTATTTTAGGGGTTCAAGTGCAGTTGTGCTGTCTGGGTACATTGTGTAGTGGTGAAATCTGAACTTTTAGTGTACCCATCACCCAAGTAGTGTACACTGTATTTCCATTGTACCCAATAAGTAGTATTTTCTTATTTTGCTTTAGGAACATGGCAAGTTATTCAATCTCTTTGGGCAGTGGTTTCTTTTTCTTTGATGTGGGAATAATTATAAAAGATCCATAATTGGATCTTTTTTAAAATAAGCAAGAAATGAAATTAACGTGTTAAAGAGTTTGCATAATGTCTGACATACAACGAAGACTTAATAAACGCTAGCAATCATTGAAGGGTGAGTCTAGATGTCAAGTAGCTGGTTTTCATGCAGGTTAGATAGCTTTTGAGCAGCACTTTTGGTAGATGTATGCTTGACTTAGTAATTCTCTTTAAATAGCTCCTATTCACTAGTAACATAACCTATAATCTCTTGCACATATTTTATTTTATTCATTTATTTGTAATATTTACTTGGTGATTAACATAAACTATTTTTGTAAACATGTTACTAAAGTAGTTATATACTATATGTGTTATACATATTATTTATAAGTATATTTGAATTTATAAATATATGAATTTATAAATATTTATAGTAATATATATTTATAAATATTATTTGACATAATGTTATATATTATAACTATTATTATAATGTCTAATTGTGACAAATGAAATTATATTAATGCATTAAAAATTTTAAAACTGACAGCATCAACAACTTTAAATTTCTGAATGAGTTTTGGTCCTAACTGAGGTTTCAATATCTAGACATGAATGTAGAGTTGAGATATACAGAAGCTTTTAT
>NW_016807873.1:15128-21135 GCF_001698545.2 Rhinopithecus bieti
TATACATATTATTTATAAGTATATTTGAATTTATAAATATATGAATTTATAAATATTTATAGTAATATATATTTATAAATATTATTTGACATAATGTTATATATTATAACTATTATTATAATGTCTAATTGTGACAAATGAAATTATATTAATGCATTAAAAATTTTAAAACTGACAGCATCAACAACTTTAAATTTCTGAATGAGTTTTGGTCCTAACTGAGGTTTCAATATCTAGACATGAATGTAGAGTTGAGATATACAGAAGCTTTTATCTAATTTAATTGTAAAAATTTAACAATTATGAAACACACAAAAAAAGATTGGAGGATTAAGTTCAAAAGGAGGATTAGACAGCAGGAATCATAACTAAAACATTAAAATTAAAGCAACAGGTTGAGAAGTAAGACACATTACCCATACATCTGTAAATACCCTAAAATATGGAGCTACTATGACTAGTATCACTTTGTAGAGAGAAGTGTTTTAAGGGTATTAATGGTTTGCCTCAAAACTGAGAAATCCTTTTGTCTTTCCTTTTCTTTTTCCTTTAAAAGCAGAGAAAAACATTTGCTTCACATCTCATCAAATCTTCTGCATCAAGCCACATCATGTTAAACAAGCTGCTCCTGTTCTCCCTTCAGATAAGTCTCATAGGAACCACTCTTGGTGGGAATGTTTTGATTTGGCCAATGGAAGGTAGTCATTGGCTAAATATTAAGATAATTATAGATGAGCTCATTAAAAAAGAGCATAATGTGACTGTCCTAGTTGCCTCGGGTACACTTTTCATCACACCAACCTCTAACTCATCTCTGACATTTGAAATATATAAGGTGCCCTTTGGCAAGGAAAGAATAGAAGGAGTAATCAACGACTTCGTTTTGACATGGCTGGAAAATAGACCATCTCCTTCAACCATTTGGAGATTCTATCAGAAGATGGCCATAGTAATCAAGGACTTCCACATAGTATCTCAGGAGATCTGTGATGGTGTTCTTAAAAACCAACAGCTGATGGAAAAGCTAAAGAAAAGCAAGTTTGAAGTCCTGGTGTCAGATCCATTATTTCCTTGTGGCGATATAGTAGCTTTAAAACTTGGAATTCCATTTATGTACTCCTTGAGGTTTTCTCCAGCCTCAACAGTGGAAAAGCACTGTGGGAAGGTACCATACCCACCTTCCTATGTTCCTGCTGTTTTATCAGAACTCACCGACCAAATGTCTTTCACAGACAGAATAAGAAATTTCATCTCCTACCACCTACAGGACTACATGTTTGAAACTCTTTGGAAATCATGGGATTCATACTATAGTAAAGCTTTAGGTATGTAACAAATTTTGTTTCTATTACTTGAATTTGAAAAAACAGAACTTTGTGGAGCACCTTCTTTATTTCTCATGTCTACTCTTTTTTAATTCCAAGTATTGATATACTATGTGTTACTATCACTTGACAGCACAAAAGAAGATAAAAGACATTGTACTTCAGAAGCACAATGTGTTGTTTTCTAATTGCATGGACTTAAAGATATCAATTCAGTTCTTTTATGGATAAAATATAGTGACAAATGCTTTAGTCTAAAAGTCAGACTCTATCTCATGTAGATATTATGCTCAAAATAGAAATTGCCTAGAAACTGCAGGGATGTGTGGAGAAAGCCAGAAAATGTCAAACTTTCCACAAGCCTATTATTAATACTGACATTATTATGCATGTTTAAGAACATACATATAAGTTGATAATCTCTGATCATCATTTAATAAATATTAAGGCTCATAAAGGAAATACATTAAGGCTTTATCACCTTTAATTGTAAGGTGTGAACTAAAACCATTGATCTAGATGATTTATCCATGCTAAGCTTATTTAACTTGCTTAAGTGTGATACGGTGTTTACCTGATAAATAAAAATGTAATCAATGGTAGTAGCATCAAAAAGCCTATATTGATTATGTTGATATATTTATGCACATATTTGTCTAAAAATCAAACAGGCTTTGTCTATTTTTTTGCTTTTGAATTTTATCATTTATTCTTCATTAATTATAGATTTCTTACTCTTTACTAAGCACTCTTTTAGATAGGAAGACTAAAATAAAGTCCATCTGTTCAAGGATTTCATAAACAAATAAATCAGACATTAAAAGGAATATTTATTATGTGAATTACATAAATATGGAAATATGTACCAAATACAAAATGTAGAGGAGTTAGGTATTATGTTGACAGAGTGTGTTATTCTGAAAAACTTCAGAGTTCAGGTGGTGCATAAGGATACTTTAAAATACTGAATGTGAGTTTTCCTGCAAGGTAAGAACAGGGAAGGAAAAAGCATGCTCAAAGTTAAAGACAAAACAGCCCAGGGGCGATGGATATTTCTGATAATTTAGTATTGCTGAAGGTTCAAGTGTAAGGTAGGGAGGCATGGGGGAAGATGCTAATGACGTTGGAACCACAAGAATGAGTGAATTAATTCAATGAATATTTCAAAGTCTCCTGTACATCATTCTGAAAACATCTTAATCTAATAAGCAATTGAGAACCATCTAAAGGGAAATGTTATGACCTGATTTTCATTTTATGTAAAACATTTGGACAGATGTGGCAGTAGAGTTGAGAGGTGTGAGACTAGACTAAGTTATCACTCTAGGAAAGATATGGTAAGAGCCTGCCCTACACAAGTGGCTGATAAATGGAGGAAAATAGTGCAGTATGAGACTACATAGCAACACAATTAGGAGAGCAGGAGCTTATAGACAACATCCACATAGTAGTCTGTGGCTTTGAAAAGTAATTCAGTCTCCTTGCACCTGAACCTCATTTATGTCATCTCTGACAGGGCTACTAAAAGGACTAAATTTACATCTGAAAGGATTTAGAATGGTGTGGCCCAATCAGCCATGACAGTGAATATGGGAGAATAAAAATTAATACTGTATTGAATTTTGGACATGTTGTGTATGTGATACTTTGGGGAATATTTAGCAAAATCCAGTAAGCAGCTGGATATATGTGGTGAGATCTCAGAGGTAATTTCATGGGTTAGAGATTTAAGTGTCATCTAAATAAAGATGACACTTATGTAATTTTATCTCTCTTATGGTAATCTAGTTTCTATGTTTTCTGCTATCTTATTACATGCAGGTCACCTGCTATTTTTCTGCTTTCATACATAACATATTTCTGAAATGGTCAACAATCAAAAGATTTGAACTCAAGCAATGCATTTACATATTCTAAACATGATTTTCTTCCCAGGCAGGTAAAATTATTTCACAATACACAGTTGCAGCTGATACTTTGTATGTAGGGCTAAGTATTATATATTTAATGTTTACGTTGCTTTCTTGCTAAACCTTACAAATGCAGACATAAACCCAATGATAATCAGATAGAGGAGGAATGTTTTCCAAATTTGATAAGTTATATTTCTCTAAGATTTTTTATCTTATTGATACATAATAGATGCACATATTTTGGGGGTACATGTGTTATTTTGATACATATGATAAGTAAAGATCAAATGAGGATAATTGGAATATCTGTAACTTTAAATATCCATCTTTTCTTGATAACAGGAACATTCCAATTATCATCTAGCAATTTTGAAATGTACAACAGATTGCTAACTGTAGTCACCCTACTGGTCTATCAAAGACTGGGCTCAACTGTCTGTTTGTACCCATTAATCAACCTCTCTTCATCCTCCCTCTCCTTACTCTTCCTAGCTGTTATTAAGTTCTGAGGCTGTAGCTTCTCATTAGTAACACTGACATATTAATTTATGTGCATTCATTTATTGATAACAAAGTAATAATGCACAGACTGCAGAGACTGTAATGTTTGCTAAGCAGAGCTTATAAGGCCTGGGATGGTTACTAGCTAATGAATGAACAGCCTAAATGCTATTAAAAATAATTTAAAGATGACAAAGTGTACTAGGTAAAACAGTGGGTTGCATGAATGTTGGCAAAAGAAGAAAGTGAGATTTCTGTGTAGTGATACTTACTGACATGTTAGCTTCTTTTCTACAGACCTCTGTTCTAAAATAACTGTAAAGTTGATCTATTTCAATCAAAATAAATATGCATAGGTTAGTATGTGAATGAAGATGTGAGATACTACAGCCATGTGAATGATTATTATCAAAAGCTGGTAAGCCAGTTGTAATCAACACCGATAGCAAAAGTCATCATCTTCTCTGGGTGTGGCCTAGGATTGGTCTAAAATTCAAAAACAGATCTTTATCTCTTGGAAAGTAAAAGAAAAGCTAGTTATTCTATTATTCAGAGAATACAAACCTTGGTACGATGATTATAGATGAACCTTCAAGTGTCCTATAGAGATAAAAGTGAATGGGAAACATCTTATGGCTGAAACTAGATCTTAAAAGAGAGAGGAGAAAAAAATTGAAGTTTTGTGAAGCAATGAAACTGTCAAGATGGCAAAATCTCCTTCACATCCTCAAGAATGTGGTAAACTAAAAGGGACATCGGAGTAAGTGCAGCATCTCAGTTCAGGTAAGAGCGGAATGTACATAGACAGTCTCTTGGTCACAATTTATGTTTGTATTTTCAATCCTACCGCTTCAGTTTTGTCAACTACTCATCATCAACCTTGGAATTCTAATTCTCATGATTACTAATCTCTTTATTTGCGAAGTTATCTGACAGTTTACTTTAACTAGGCTGGCAGTCTCAGAATCACATGTTCCATTTTATTTTGCCTGTAAGTTAATACTGGTAATAAAAGCACACTATTCTTTCAGTCTTAATACATGAGGCTAATCTTTCTTAACAATTTGTTCAGAGGAACATAATGCAGATTTCTAAAGATGTTCTTACCCTCTGATTTTGATATATCATGTTTCTGATCAAATTACCCTCTTTTGACTAGAATGACTACTTAAGTTTGTCTTTATTAAAACACAATATTCTTACTGATGCCAGGAACATGAACAGTCATATTTAAAAGACCAGGTAAGAAGTATTGACATGATAGAGTAACTTATTTCTGTGCAAGACTTTGTGGATGTAGAGTGAGAAAGGAGATTGATAAATGGAACTGACTTGTAAAAATAACTCCTTTCCAATTCGTAATTTGAATTGATGTTCCACATTTACTTAAAATTCTTTAATCAAATCATTGTAACAAATTTATATCCACTCAGACCTCGAACAGTCTCACCTGAGTAAATAAATAGAACAAGTCCCTAAGTTTACTTCTCTGCAGTGGAATGCAATAAGAAGCTCAGAGTGAGTCCTTAATCTCTGATAATTGGTAGAAATTGGATATTTATAATGTAAAATTACTCATTTTATTTCAGATCATGGGCATTTAGCTCAAACTGATGGATATCATAATAATGATAGCAGTATATATTAATATCTTTCTATGCACTAGCCACTGTGATAAGTGATTTACGTATATTTTCTCTCAATCCTTGAACTATTGCAGTTCATTGCAAGAAAAAAGTTGTAACACAGAAAAAAATATTGAGACTTGGAAATATCAAACATGTTAAAATGATGAGAAAATAGTATTCAAATGAAAATCTCATATCAAAGCTTCGAGGTCATATTTCCTAATTCTAGAAATTGTTTTTTCTTTTTTTTAAATTTCAGGTGCAAATCTATCAACTGTTCAGAATATTTTAGGTTAAATTTTTCTTGGACACTTTTCTTCTTTTCAATGTGTTTAGCTTTTGAAATGTGCTATTCTATTTCTTGCCTATTTTTGATTTGTTGAATGAATATAATTGGGCCATTGTATCACTAGGTAACTTACTATTCATTAAGGGGTAGGTCATTATGTGATTCTGTTGTCTGGGGAGGGTTGTCTAGGGATATGTTTTTGGCGTTAAGAGAGCTTTATAAGCCACTTCTAACTGAAAGGAAGTAACGAGTCCCACAGTTTCTAATGTATACATTGAAAATTTTTTTGAATTTTATTGCATTTTTAAAAATGGAACCAGGTAAATTTCATTTTCGCTTTTATTAAAAAAA
>NW_016807873.1:21379-36776 GCF_001698545.2 Rhinopithecus bieti
AAAAAAAAAAAAAGAAAAAAAAAAACCACCAAAACTGGGGCACACTTTAAGGGGAGAAAATGTAACATTTTTTGTCACTAAAATACTTATAATCCATAAGCATTGCATGTTGTTACCAACAGCACTTTACCCTTTGACCACTGTAAAAGCAAGGTTTTTTTGTGAAAAATCTCTCTATGTTAGAGGTATATAACATGTAAAAATACATAACATTATGTATGAATAATTAGGTGAGTAATCTCTAAGATGAATGCCATCTATAAAAACAGACTTTTTTGCAAGTCTATTAAATAAGAAATCTAGATTTTCAAAAAGAATGATCATAGTATCTAGATCTTTGCATGAACTCCGGACTCCCTGAGCGTGAGTAATTAATATAAAATAAAGTGCTAGAAATGAAACATGAAATGTATATACTTCCATGATTCTTGATTTTCAGCAGTAATTTTAAAGAAGAAAAAATGCACTGGAATCTTTTCCTGTAGAATAATACATTTCTACTTAAGTCTTACTTTTTTTCTTTTTCTCTTTCTTACTAATTATTCCTTTGCTTTCTTCTCTCCTTCCTTTTTTCCGTTGTTCTTCTTCTGTTTTAATTTACAGAATTTCTGTTTGATTAATCTTGATTGGTTAGACTCTTTGAAAAACCCTCTAGTATCATTCCCTTTTCTGCAATGACCCATAAGCTGAATGATAGTCACAGGCATTACATTGGAGATGTAATTGACATTGGGACATTGGAAATTCTTGGAGATAGTGATCACTCTATCCTTTTTGCTCCCACTCATGAAAGGATATTAGAACAAAAGGAAATGTGGAAGTTATTATTTGTGTGGATATAATCTTGAGTTTTATATGCCTATATTTCTTAACATAAGTAATTTGTAAACTTTGGTACTCTTTACATTGTTAATAACCTGTCAATTGTGGTCTGCCGAAAGACCACAAGTGGGACTGCCCTGTGGGGAAACTTTCAGTGTTTGAGAAATTCCAAACCCTAGATTCTCCAGTCTGTCACTGTAGGAGGAGAGAAAGAGTAGAGAAGGGTCAAGTTAATGAGATCTGATTTATTTGATCATTTAAAAAATAAGATTCTCTCCCTAAAACATCATGGGTAGCTATCACTTATGGAGCCCAGGTGCTGTTCTGAATAATTTACCTGCATTGTGTCACACCATACCCAAAACTATAGGAAATAGGTGCCATTGTTCTCATCATTTGGTAAATGAGGAGGCTAAGTAACTTGCCTAGTTACAATTCAGAAAGTGGTGAATCATTTGATATTAGACTCCACTCTGAGGTAAAAAGCAAAGTGCTAAAATATACTCAGTTTCTGTTTAGCAAAACAAAGCAAAACTAAAAGTACATCTAAATTTAAGCTTTTAGAGAATTAGGTAAATAAAAATCAAGAAACTCAAATAAAACTGAATCACTCATACCCAAAACAGTATAAAACCTGGTTTCCAGGCTTTTCTGGCCTTGGGGAGACAATGAAAAAAGAGCTAGCAGAGTTGAATCCTAGCCATCAGGTGCAATGTTCTGGGAGCACTTAGGAAGAGAAGACTTTCAGGCAAGGGCACGTCTTTAGTGGAAAAATATTTTCATACCAGAATGTTGTTTTGAGGATTATCAATTCAGGCTAATGGCATTATATACATTTTACTAAATAAAATGTTGTTTTAAGGATAATCCATTCAAATTAAAAGCATTATATACATTTTATTGTTCTTCACTAAATTAGATAAATATTTTATTGCCCTGTAGACATTACTTAAAAGTGGAAGCTGACTAAAATCATTTTCCCCTTACTCTCGGTAATTTAGGGATATCTATATGTATTGAGATTTTGAAGCATATTTTGATAAGCTTTTATGTGCTATTGTAGCTACATTTGTGAGTAATCCCTAATTAATTATTATATTTTCCTCACATGTAACTCAATATTTGAACAAATCTAAGTATTTTCTAGGTAGACTTTCATGTTTTCTATAATGTTATGTTTTCTTTACTTTCTATTGAAAGTTTGACAGCAACAGATTCTTTATGAAGATTTTTAATCCCCTTTTCCTGGGCTTATTTTGAAGATCATTAAGATTATTTACACTCTTCTCTGGCTGCCTTGTTTCAAAATCTAATTAATTTTTAAGGTACTGCCACTATATTCAAATTGAGGTTTACTCTTGAAAGGACATAAATGCAAAAATTCTAAAACCATCACTTCTCTCTCTTGTCTTTCCTATTCTCTGCCTTCCTGGTTCTTTTGTTATTCAAGGGCCTGAAATTACAAAATTTAAGGGCAACTGAGTATAAATTTAAAATACACCACTTATTTTCTAATCTTAATTTTTGATTTTTATCCTTTGAATCACTTTATTTGTTCTTATTTCTCCTTTTAATGGTGGCCTTTAACAATTTCAAAACAGCATTCTTATGTAATTGCTACTGTTCAGTTTGGAATTCACTAAGAATTGCAACACTATATTCATATCTGATACTGCTATATCCAAGTCTAGCCAGTCATTGTGTAGGTGGCCCATGGATTTCCTAATCAATCTTTAGACAAATTTATTAAACCTCTAACATTACTAAAACCTTGCTCTGTACCAAGAAGACGGAAAAGTAGCTTTACAGATACTATTGTTAATCCACAAAGTAATACAACAAATTAATGTCATTACCTCTCATTTTTCTTTGAGAAAACTTAGAATGGGAGGGTCTCGATAATTCCCTGAGGTCAGAAATCTTATAAAAGGACAATATTTGAATCTGAGTCTGTTGAACTCCAGTGTCTACCTAACTTCTCTAAATAACAAAGTCTGTGCTGCTTTGGAGTACCAGGCCATATATTCTTCATTTGTGTCATATGGAAGAAACTGATAAATTCCCTGTAACAAAGGCATAGGAGACAATGATCAATTGGCTTTATGGAGAAGAAAGCTATTCTATATCAAATGCATAGTATTTTACTCTGTAATCCATATAATCTAAAACACCTTGAAATGTTTGAGCAAACTTCCTCTGAGAGAAAGTTGTTTAATCAATTTTGTGAAAAATGTATTATATTAAAGATGTATTTTATAAATCATAGTTATTATCCCAGAATATACAGATTGTAGGTTTATAACACCCCTGCCTCCTTTTCTTTAAAAAAAAACAGATTTTATTTCTGTTATTGAAATAATTATGTTAGTGCATATAGGAATTTGAATTATATTATATTTTAATCTAAAGATCAGTTGACCCATGACTGAATGTAACCATCGCATTAAATATTATTTTATTTAAAAATTGACCTAAATGTACTTTGAAGTTTTTTTGTTTGTTTTGTTTTTTTACATCTTGAAGGACCTACAGTAGGATGGTTTCCATAATGGATTTCACCATGACTAAGAAGTTTGTCCAGATGCTGGTTTTTAACTTGACTCTGACTGAAATTGTTCTAAGTGGGAATGTGTTAATTTGGCCTACAGATGGTAGCCATTGGTTAAATATTAAGATTATTCTAGAAGAGTTGATTCAAAGAAATCACAATGTGACTGTACTGGCTTCATCAGCAACTCTATTCATCAATTCCAATCCTGATTCTCCTGTGAATTTTGAAGTGATACCTGTTTCCTACAAGAAGAGCAATATAGATTCCTTAATTGAGCATATGATAATGCTGTGGATTGACCAGAGACCAACTCCTCTCACAATATGGGCTTTCTACAAAGAACTAGGAAACCTTCTAGACACTTTCTTTCAAATTAATATACAAATCTGTGATGGTGTACTAAACAACCCCAAGTTAATGGCCAGACTTCAGAAGGGTGGTTTTGATGTGTTAGTAGCAGACCCAGTAACAATCTGTGGTGATCTCATTGCTCTGAAATTAGGAATTCCATTTGTGTACACATTGAGGTTCTCTCCAGCATCAACAGTGGAGAGACACTGTGGGAAAATCCCAGCACCGGTCTCCTATGTACCGGCAGCCTTGTCAGAGCTCACTGACCAGATGACTTTTGGTGAAAGGATTAAAAATATCATATCTTATTTACTGCAAGACTATATATTTCAGTCCTACTGGGGAGAATGGAATTCATACTATAGCAAAATTTTAGGTAAGTCTAAAATTTTCTCTTTTTAATGACTCCACATCCCTTATTTGTGCTTATTGTTGTACGGCAAAAGATTTCCATTCCACTGCATATGCTGAGCTTAAGATAATGGACTTCTAATATCTCTGTACAAACAACTCCCTGATTATTCTCTTTGAACAAATCCTTAAAAATGAAGTGGTGGATTTAATATGTATGCTATTATTTCTTAATGCAAACAACTTTGTGTCTATTTAGGTAATAGCTTTTCAATGTATAAATCAATTTCAAAATATAAATGAAAGTGCCTGTATTAGGATACATTATAACACTACTCAAAAATACCCTGGCAAATATTTTCGAGGTGATGCATGACTTACTGTCCCTCTTTTGTCCTTCATTATTTTCTTTGTCTACAGAAAGCTTTGAAAAGCATAGAATCAGGCAATAGAAAACCAGAGTTTACACTCTACTCTAGTTCTCACTATCTGTCTTTACACTTCTCTGGGTACTTGGACACCATCTCTCAAATTAACTTCTCTCTATCCTGTGGCCAGCCTCACATTTCCTTTCATGAAGCATTCCTTATGAGAATCAAGCACAATAATATTAACCATCAAGGCCAGTCCTGATTGGTTGTTTATATTACTTATTTTCCCTGACTTTTATGAGCCTCCCTTTATATTTTTATTTCCTTCTCTCTTGAATGGTTTTGCCTCCAGATCTCTTAGTACTTGGGACACTAATTAATAGCAGGAATTAAAAGATGATGCTACCACTGGTACTTTCTTACAGAGGTAATGTGAAAGACTTTTTACATACCTTTTGACTTTCCTTTCTTTCTCCCTCACTCCTCTTGGTCCTTCCTTTTTTCCTTCTTTCCTTCCTTCGTTCCTTTCTTCGTTCCTTCCTTCCTGCCTGCCTTCCTGCCTGCCTGCCTTCCATTTTTACTTTTCTTAGTTCATTCTCTCTCGTTTTCTTTGTGTAAAAAAAGTATTTGTTGAATGCCAACCTAATTCCTACAACTTGGCTAAGTGGTAGGAATACAACAATAAGCAAAACAGATCAAATTATCTACTCTATCTCATGGAACTTACATTCTAATGAGAGGAGACAACCCATAAATAAAATGAATATATAAAATATGTGGATGTTAGCCTGTCATATATGCTATGTAATAAAGTAAGAAGAACAGATAGTTCTTAGAGTGAGGTTGCATATTTAAATAGAGCAGGCAGAGAAAGTATCAAATGAAAGAATGACATCAGGCCAAAGACCTGAGAGAAGTGAAGAAAGCCTTTTAGGAGTAGGTAAGAACAAGTACAAAGACCTGTGGCAAGCCATACACACAAGAATGCTCATCAACTCACTTGATCTTACTCTCATCTTTCACAAGTGGTATTTGTGTGTATCTTTTTTCCCCTCTTGATATTGCAAAACTCTTGCAGTAATTTTTTTATCAAAACTTTTCAACTTTTCATAGAATTTGTCTAGAGGAAAGATATTAAATATACCACATAAAAAACATATGCAAGGTAAATACAATTTGAGTTTATTTTTGAAGATGAGGTAATTAAAATTTTATAATTCTGTGTTTTTAAAGTTGCTTTAAGGCATAATTTAACCAGATTTCCTTTTTTTTTTTTTCTGGCTTTCAAATTTTATATGCCTTCAAACCACATTTTTCTTTTAATTTAGGTATATGATTCACATGAGTATGTTTCAAGACATTTAAAATGTGTTCTATGATAATTGTCACTAGCCAGGTATGCATTGGATAGTGATTATTATAGTTACTGAATGAGTTAACAATCTATACACCTTAAATAAGAGACATACAAAAAGTAAGAAGGTGAAGGGTCCTGAAAAATGCATGTGGCTTCAGGTTCTGATTCCACTTGCTAACTGTGATCTTAGACAAGTAGCTGAAATTTTTGAGTCACAGTGCTTTCTTTTCTTTAAAATAGGGTTAAAAATTTCAGTATACTCGTTAGGAGGATCATATGGCATCATGTGTGACTATTCCATATCAATTATAAAGAATTATACTTATATTAAATATTATTTACACCAAACTACTTAGGAAGCCTGCAATGATAAAACCCTAGTTACATCACCATGGGGCTCTGTAAATGGAAAGTAGCCAAAAAAATCTGCCAAAAATAAATGGTTTCTGGTATGTACTAAACCTTCCTTCGCAAAGGAAGCCATAAAAAATTAGATAAATGTGAAAAAGACTTTGTAAAACAGCAAGCTCCCAACTTCTCACCTTTATAGAATAATAATCTAGGTTCAGAAATTCTATCATTTCAGAAATTAAATACCTATTTACTTAAATCCTTCATGCTTCTTATGTTACTAAACATATCTGAACAACAAATAACTGCCTTGAATATTTTATTTCAAATCAAGGTATACTATGAAGAACTGGTAAAATCACATTTTGTGTTTTGTTTGCCATCACATTCTCAAAGCATTAAGAACACCTGCTAACTGTAAACTGATATTGAAAGAGGGCAGATACACAATTTTACATAATTCTGTTTGACCACAGGAAAGCTATCAACATGTCAAATTTTTGTGGAGTTTCCATTACAGTAGTTGTTCTTCAGTTCTGTGTAGGAAAAATAGACTAGAGAAATGATATGTTAAATTGTGACAAAGAAAAACTCCAACTGTCTTGAAGGACATTGGAATAAGTACAAGGATACATTTGATTGCACCAGTTAAGACACTTGTTTTCTCTATCAGTGAGGAAGTCTTAACTGTGACAGATGAAATGAATAAAACAATTAACATTTTAAAAATACCTTTAATAGCTAAGGGAACAGGGATATCAGGAATTATGAAAATCATTGCTACTCATATCCAGAAGCGAATCTATTAATAAATTTTGGGCAGGCCAAGTGTTCCGCATGGCACCATCAAATTTAACTGAACCTTATTTCTCTCTCTCTCTCTTTTTATTAAAAAAATTTTTTTTTGAGATGGACTCTCACTCTGTTTCCCAGGCTGGAGGCCAGTGGCGGATCTTGGCTCACTGCAACCTCCGCTTCCCAGGTTCAAGTGATTCTCCTGCCTCAGCCTCCAATGTAGTTGGGATTACAGGCATGCCACCAGGACAAGCTAATTTTTGTATTTTTAGGAGAGACGAGGTTTCACTGTGTTGGCCAGGCTAGTCTCAAATTCCTGACCTCAAGTGATCCACCCGCTTTGGCCTCACAAATTGCTGGGATTACATGCTTAAGCCAACACGCCCAGCCTCTGAACCTTATTTCTTCCTCAACTTCTAAGAGATCTGCTGTACAGCACATAGATAGTTCTCACTGTAGAATTTGAGACTAGCCTTTGCTGCAGCAATGGAAAGGTTAAACCCTTGAACACTGTAGTGAAAATGGTTAGACAGGTAAGGCAACTGGAAACTGGATGACTCCATTTTGCATGGGTCTTTTGGGTTTCCAGTCTGTCTCCATCCATCCCAGCGCACTGTAGATCGGGAGAGCAGAAAGCCCAGTAATAAGCTATATGACACTTGGCTGGTATAATTTCGTTTTCACTGTCAGTACCATGTTGGGCCCTCCTTCCCTACGATATATTTTATTTATTCATTTTTATTTGTTGACTTAATATTTAATTTAAATCTGAACTTTAATCTTTACTCCTCTTTTAAATTTATTTTATTTTAAACATTTTGTGGGTACATAGTAGTGTCCATTTAGGGGGTACATGCGATGTTTTGGTATAGGCATGCAATGTAAAATAAGCACATCCTGAAGTCTAGAGTATCCATCCCCTCAAGCATTTCCCGCTGATAAATTTCAGATGGATTCTTAGATCTAATGTTACCTTATCCCAGCCCATGAAGAAAACAAATCTAACAGTTAATGAGACACTCCCGCACAGTATAAGATAAAAATGAGGGTAATGGGCCTTTTGTCTCATTCTAGATGTCAGTGGAAAATCATTCATTGTTTACCATTAAGTGCGATGTTTGCTCTAGGCTAATTTTAGATACTTCTTATTAGATTGAGGAATCTCCCTTTTTCTTTTTAATTCAAATAAATTATCATCGTAAAAGGATGACGAATTTTATCAAATGTTTTCTGTGTCTGTTGAAATTATTATATTTTCTTCTCTTTGTTCTGCCAATATGGTAAAATATATAAAGTGATTATCAGTTGTTAAATCAACTTTTATTTTTGGAATAAACCCCAATTAACTTAAGAAAAAAATAGCCTCTTAACCTTCCCCCTCTATCCAGCTTGTCTGGAACTGAACTAGATTAATCACAGTAATGTATTATTTGTATTTCAACTATAGTTTCTTTTCTGGGCACAGTGTTTTATTTATTGGTTGTCTTCATTTCCTATCCCAACTCTAATTCTCATAACCTGCTTCCCACTCTTTCTCTGGAAAACTTGGAGCTTTCTGTTAATCTTTCCTCACATAAGGCTTCCAATTCTTTCTTATATGTAGCTTTCCTGTGATCAGTGTTGTGGGTTGTTGTCGTTGTTTTGTTTTGTTTGTTTTTTGAGATGGAGTCTCGCTCTGTCGCCCAGGCTGTAGTGCGGTGGTGAGATCTCGGCTCACTGCAAGCGCGGGTTCCCGGGTTCACGCCATTCTCCTGCCTCAGCCTCCCTAGTAGCTGGGACTACAGGCGCCCGCCACCGCGCACCGCTAATTTTTTGTACTTTTAGTAGAGACGGGGTTTCACCGTGTTAGACAGGATGGTCTGGATCTCCTGAACTCGTGATCCGCCCGCCTCGGCCTCCCAAAGTGCTGAGATTACAGGCGTGAGCCACACTGCACGCGGCCGGGTTTTTAAATTTTTGTGTAATCTTTCTGTAAAACATTTATCCTAAACTTTATAGCTCATTGAAGTTTCACGAAATAACTCCACTCTTGCAACCAGCATTCAAATTAATTAAAGAAAACATGAATGCAATCCTTAACTCCTCCTTCTGCTTATGAGTCCCTACAACTCCTATCTAAGGGTAAACACTTTCTTGGCTTCTAATACCATATATCAATTTTCCTTGACTTTAAACGTTATATAGATGAATCACACATTATGTACTCCTTTGTATTTTTTTCTTATTTTGATTAATATTATGTTTTTGAAATTCATATAAATTGTTGCATGTAGATATGTTGTGTTCATTCTTATAGCTATATGGAGTCTATATTGAATTAATGTATTGCATTTTATTTATCCATTCTACTGCTGATGGACATTTAGGCTATTTTGGTTTTGCCACTTTATGATGAACACTGCTTTGAACATTCTTGTACCTAATATTGGTGAATACATGTATGCTATACTGTTAGATATATTCGTGAGAGTGGAATTGACAAGTCATAGATACCATTAAAATTTAGTTTCCCAAACGGTTGTACACACTAGTAAACCTACTAGCCATATACTAGGGTTCCAGCTGTTCTCCATTGTCATCAACACTTGGTATTGTTCTTTTTGTTATTTATTTTCATTGTAACCATTTTGTTGATCTGTATTGTTTTATTAAGGTATAGTTTTATGTGATAAAAGTACATAAAGTGTATAGTGTGATTTGTTTCATCAAATATGTTATGTGTATAACTAATATATCAATCATTCTCTGGGATTCCTTTCTAACAAGGCCACTACCCAGACCTTTTCAGATACTTAGGCTGAATAACTCCCACTTCTCAGTTCTAATTCTTCATTTTTACTCTCTTTTAGTTTTCTTTGGTGAACTTTTTACTACATCCTCTTATCATTTTGACTTTAACATCATGATTAAATTGTCACTCATGTCCGGTTTGTCAGCCATCAAGAATCTCTAGCGCATAACGTATTCCTTGATTACAAATAAAAAGTTGTCTTAAATATAGTTACTTTTTTTTTTTTTTTGACCGAGTCTTACACTGTTGCTTGGGCTGGAGTGCAATGGCACGATCTCGGCTCACTGCAACCCCTGCCTCCTGGGTTCAAGCGATTTTCCTGCCTCAGCCTCCTGAGTAGCTGGGATTACAGGCTCCCGCCACCATGTCTGGCTAATTGTTGTATTTTTAGTAGGGACGGGGTTTCCCTATGTTGGCCAGGCTAGTCTCCAACTCCTGACCTCGTGATCTGTCTGCCTCTACCTCCAAAAGTGCTGGAATTATAGGCGTGAGTCACCACACCCGGCCAGTTAATTCTTTTTAAAAATATATTCACTAAGGCTGATTTCCATATTTACTGTTGTCATGCTTAAGAAGTTTGCCACCTGCCTATTTTTAGCTTGTCATAAATAGAAATTGTTGTCAGTGAGAGTGTGCTCTTTTGGCCTAAATGATGAAGCCACTGGATGTTTCAAAGAAATCATAATGTGGGTGTACTGGCATCATCAGCAACTCAGCTTCGACTCTGAAAGGTGCTGTACGTAAACTAAAAAAGAATTTCCCTAGTTGTGGAAAAAAAATTTACCTTATCTTTAATACAGGCCCCTTATTAACCCCCAAACCTAGTTCTTTTGAGCTTTGTAACATTACATGTTATGCCTTCCCTCTTCCTTCATGGTAGCAAATCAAATTATTTTGTAATTTCTTTTATATTTATAGCAAATCAACTTGAACCTTTTAAAAATTTATTTTAATGTAATTATCTTTGAATTCATAGGCCATTTTGTTATTGCAAATAAACATATAGGAATAGATCTTTCATTTTGTGAATCTCAAAATACAGATAAAATATACATCATATAAGTGAACAATTTTAGGAATAAATAAAACTAATAACTATAATGTGGTATTTATTGGATTCATACAAATTGTGGTGCTTTTATTATCCTTTTAATGACATTATTTTGGAATCCATGTTTCCAGATATTTTCTGTCTTTTCTTGACAAAAGTGCCAACTAAAGGTAGTGTGAAGTGGTAGCCTTGTGTTAAAATAGAAATTGAATTCAAACAATCTTTGTTTTTAGCTCAGTTGTGACTTCATTAAAATTGGTATCCCAACATCAGTGGAACCTAGTAGTATGTCAGTAGTCTTCAAATTCCCAAAATATCCTGATGTAGTGGCTACAGTTGTTCTCATTTTCAGGTTGTTAGCTGGGATAATTAGTGGACACATCCAGCAATGCCCATGTACACACTCCTCTCCTTGCTTGGCTGGTTTAGATACACAAATATCTGACTATATTGAAGTTATGGCCCCTCATCTCAAACAGTTTTCTTCATTCTGTTATATTTTGGTCTATTCTGCTATACACCTTGGAAAGATAACTAAACTATTTCTCAATATTGATGATTAGGCAGTAAATCTGTGGACAGTCTACTTTCTGGTGCTATAATCTTCAGTTTAGTATTAAAATTTATGATGACTAAACTCTCCACTGAAGCATTTTTCTAAACATTCGGATTATTATTACTAATTTTCACAATATATTTATAAAATATTACGATAAAATAAAACAGAGAAAATTAAGTAAGTCTCTCATTGACAAACGTCATTTTGAAAAAATAATGGGAAATAGATCTATTTACCTCCAAAGTCCACATAACTAATTTCCCTAAAATTGTATAGGTATCTTTGTGATTCTAGGATTCACTCAAGTCCTAGCTCTCTGCTTTTCCAAAGAAAAGACGCCAATAGGAAGTGAAAAATAGAGTATTTGATATTGAGACAAGTATCACTGATTCTCTTTTTCAGATGAGAAAGTAGTGTCATAGTTTAAGAAAGAGAACAATAGAAAGGTGATGTCAATGGTTCCGTATCTAGAGAGCTGGGACATCCTATCACAGAAATCAGATTCAAGTTATTAATGACATGTAAATAATATTGTTAACTCTGCCACTTAGTCATGTATTCTTTAGCACACACCACAGTGTAATACTTGTTACATGTATGCATATATATAATATATGTATAATTGATATATAGTGTAATTGCGTGTTGTGTGAATGTGGGTGTGCTGGAGACTTGGTAAATTAGGACTTCCTCCAGCAGTAGAATTGCATTCACAGTTTCATCTTTAGGGTCTGTATACCACTTCACTAACATAATAAAACATATATAATTTTCATACATCCTTGGCAACTTGGCTATAATATATAGTTTTTATTTTGTGACCAGTTTGACTGTTGAAAATATGTGTCTCATTTTAATTTGCATTCCTTGGGGTTTTCTTAGAGGCCTATTTTATAATTCCCTGTTTATAACCCTTTTCTACTTGGAGGAATATTAATATTCACATTGATTTATAGTAGCTCAGAGTAGAATGTGTAAATATCATTGATTCTGCAAAATTCAAATGAAGGTGGTTAAAAGGAAAGGGAATAGTAATGCTTGATAAAAACTATGGCTTGTGGTGCTGGGGAAATTACAAAGGTAGCTTTAACATAGTCAGGATAAGCGTGTAACCAGGAAGAGGTAGGAATGGAGAGTTATAGAGAATAAAGATACTGCATGGCAAATCTGGGAAGAGGGAAATTGCTTAAAGACCCTGTTGCATATGGACTCACTCCAACTACGTCAAAAATTGCAGGAGAAAAAAATATATAGTGGCCAACTGCAGATGGAGCTATTACCATTGGTATATCCTCATTAAAACAAAGAGAAAGACAAATGCCTACAAGAATAGAAACTTAGAGCTCTGATCCATATGGCTGGATTTTAGTTACATATTTTTAATATAATCTTCAATATCTTTAATAGTGTATTTTAAAGTCACATTTAAATATGAGAAATAAATTCCAGTAAATTATTTTTCATGTGGTATTTTGGAATTTTAACTATACTTGTACATTCAAGATTAAGGAAAAAACATTTTACAAAGAAATTTCTATTGCAATGATAATATAAATTTTGTTTTACCAAATTATTCACAATGTCTTACTGATTGTTCTTATGCATCTACTCTGAGACTTGATGATTCACTAGAAGGACTCACAGGACTCAGAAGCTGCTAGACTCATGGTTGTGGTTTATTATAACAAAATAACACAGATTAAAAAAGGAGAGAGAAATGACCTATGAAGGGTAGGCCAGAAAAGATCAGTTGCAGGCTTGCAGGGGTCCTCTTCCAGTAGATTTGCACAGGATTTATTTAATATTCCTAGCAAGGATATGTGGTGACAGGATGCAGTTTTATCAACCAGCTTACCTGAAACTTAATGTCTTGGGTTATTGTTAGGGCTCAATCACACAGATGTCTAGAGCCTGTTTGACTAACCTCAGTTACCCAGACTCCAGACCCTCAGAGCAAAAACTGGTGATCGTGGTAAATCACATTGATAACATAAACTATCTGGTTAAACTACTGTGGACCAAGACCTCAGATATACAAAAACCCTCTTATTAGGCACTGTATTCCAAAAGATTGGAACTCAGCTCTTAGGAGACGGATATGAGCCTGTCTTGAATATAAGAACATGAATAATGTACATGCTGAGAAATCAAGCATGTACATTTGGGAATATACTCTTTTGGGAATGTACAAGCTGAGAAATGTACAAGCTGAGAAATCAAGACCTGCAAAGTAAACCCTTTGCAGTACACTTCCTGAATGAATGCTATTCAGAGTCCTAGGAAGCTATTGTTATTGACTGTATCACCTGGCTCGCTTTCTACTTGGAGGAGTGTTAATATTCTCATCATTTGTATAGCTCAGAGTAGAATGTATGAATATCATTGAATCTGCAAGATTCAAATGAAGGTGGTTAAAAGGAGAGGGAATAGCAATGCTTGAAAAAAACTATGGTTTGTGGTGCTGGGGAAATGACAAAGGTGGCTTTAACATAGTCAGGAGAAGAGTGTAACCGTGTATCACCTGGCTCCCTTTCTCTTTGCTATCAATTTGGGTTCAGTCAATAAATACCCTTTGAGACTAATAGCTGAGGTAAATTGAAAGATTGTCTCTCTCAGTGTAGACTATAACTTAATAGTGGCTATAGGTTTCTTTGAATTTCAATATAGACCATAATAGCATGTAAAAGTTATAGCAGTCTTTTTTCTTTTATTCAGTTTTTAGGCATTTCACATGTATTTTATTTTGTAAGCTGAAACTTTACATTTAGTATTAAGTAGAAGTGGGCATTCTGGATCATTTGTATGTTTGCTTTTAAAGAAAACACCTTTCTTCCTCCCATTTTTTTCTCCCATTTAACATATTTTAATATATGTTAATAATAACATATATATTATGTTAAATATATAACCGTTTGTATTAATTCAAAAAGTTCTCTTTTCTAAGTTTTAAGAATTGTTTTCATCAAATTTGAAGAGGTGTGGTTTAAGATAAAGCTCTAATTTCCTTCTTTTGCTTGTGGATATTTAGTGTTCCCGACATCATTTATTGAAGAGACTACTCTTTGTTCATCGTGTATTCTTGACATCTTGTTGAAAGACCAGCTGACCATATATGGGTAGATTTCTTTTAGGCTCTCCATTTTGTTCCCTTAGTCTATGTGTGTGTTTTAATACTGTTTGGATTCTTGTCACTTTGTAGTGTATTTTGAAACTAGGGAGTGTGATGTCTCCAGCTTTGCTCTTCTTGCATAAAGTTGCTTTTTTTTTTTTTTTTTTTTTTAATGGCTCCATATACATTTTGGTTTTGTCCTTTCTATTTCTTTAAAAAATGCCAATGGGATTTTGATATGGATTCATTAATCTGGATTGTTTTGGGTAATGTGGACATTTTGATTCCCTGAGACAAATTAAATATTCAACCTAACACCTAAAACCACAAAAATCCTGGAAGAAAACATAGGGAAATGCTTCTTGACATTGACCTTGGTAATAATTTCTTGGATATAACACCAAAAGCAAAAACAGACAAGTGGGATTATATCAATCTTAATAGGTTCTGGCCAGCAAAAGAGACAATCAGCAAACTTAAAAGGCAATCTGTAGAATGGAAGTAAATATTTGTAAAACATATATATGATAAAGGGTCAGTATGCAAAAATTAATAATATTTTAATATTTTTTCTCTCCATTCTCTTTTAACTTGCTAATATTATCTATGACATTTACAAATTTTATATTTATCCCTCCCTCCATCTTGAGTTAATTTCAATGTGATACTAATGTTTCATATTTTCTTGCTCATCATTAATTACAGTTTGCTTATGATTTGATATAGGAACACTTGCCTTTGTATTCATGAGTGATTATGAACCTTAAATATATTTGTTCTTCAGTCCTTTTCTGAACAGCTTGAATTGGCCTTTGGAGACCTTTCTTCCTTCCTTCCTTCCTTCCTTCCTTCCTTCCTTCCTTCCTTCCTTCCTTCCTTCCTTCCTTTCTCTCTTTCTCTCTTTCTCTCTTTCTCTCTTTCTCTCTTTCTCTCTTTCT
>NW_016807873.1:38221-41384 GCF_001698545.2 Rhinopithecus bieti
CCCTCCCTCCCTTCCTTCCTTCCTTCCTTCCTTCCTTCTTCAGAAGAAAAAATATTTATTATTTGGAATTTTGTTATAATATATGTGCAAAATAAATATGAGTCTAGTATGTACTAGTATAGTATGTAGTATGAGTCTAGTAGTACTGTTTCAATGCTGTTAAGAGACTCATTTATCAGACAAGTATTTTTCCATAAGCAGTAAATTTGATTTTTTTACAAATCTCTGAGTAATTCTGAAACAAATTTCGTGTATTTATTAAGACGTATGAAATAGATAAATATTATGTTATTGTGGCAAAGCTTTTTTACTGTTAAAAATGGTTTAGAAATAGAGAATAGAAAATGTGTATGTGTGTGTCAGTATGTGCAAATACATATTCTCTCTTTGTCCATTGAAAACACATGAAACCCAGTAACAATGAATTTACCTAAAATGTACATCTTGAGTTTTATATGCCATTATCTAATAAAATAAAATATCATTCGCTGGAGAAGTGGTTAATTTTAAGTTTGAGGCAGTGAAAACAGAAGTTGAGTCTAAACCATCTAGTAATGCCAAAAAGTCAAAAGTGCTCAGAAATGATGGAGCCATGTCAGAAGAATACAGGAACTACTGTGAAGAAGTTTCCAAAATCTGGGACAATTTGAGATGCAAAATAAACAATCAGTATGATTTAATATAACATATAAAATAAAATTCATTAATATTTTATTTTATACTGTATACATAAACTGTTCAACCAACAAGCAATCTCTTAATTCAAATTAATGAATATAAAAAGAATAATGAAAATTTTTTAAATGACCAGCTTTCTTTAGTAGTAACATTGTATTTTATTTTTTATCTTCTGCTTTTATTTTAGTTTCCAAGGGTATATTGCAAGTTTGTTATCAGAGTATATTGCGTGTCACTAAGGCTTAATGTATGAATAATTCCATCACCCAGGTAGTGAACATATTACCCAATAAGTATCCTCAAGTCTGTTTTGGAATACTGATCTGCACATGGGTTTAAGGAAACTACTGAAAAGGGCATAAAAACACTAGAAATTGTAGGTGATCCAATAATAGTTACTTTATATTTACGTACATATATAAAAATCATATATATGTATGTAGTTTTTTTCACCATGGTTAAAGGTCTCCAAACATCAAAACAGTCTTTAGATGTGTATGGCCTCTTTGGTGGAATAAAATTTACTCTGAAATAAAATGTTAGAATATGATCTAATAAACTTAAAAGCAAGCTCTAGTGGAAGAAATTGCGAATATCTCTCTACCAGATCAAAGTGTCCAAATATTTAAAATAATTTTTAAAAAAATAGCCCAGTATCCAACAAGGTAAAATCAGAAAAAAAGTTATGAAACATTTGACAAAACATAAATATATAAGTGACAGCAACAAATGGCATATTATTAAATAGATAAGTTCACAGTAATGACATAGATGATAGAATTAGTAGACAAGTGCTCTAAAACAGCTGTTATAAATAGCTTGTGGTTATTGAGTAACTCTAAGATAACTCTTTGATGATAGTTTTGTTGCAATTCTAAACACCTCATTTTGTAACATTTTTTAGTTGTATCTGGATAAGAGAATGCTACTGAATTTTGTAATTTGATATTATGTTGGACAAATTGTAAGACTTTAATTAATTTTAATATTTGTTTATTGATTTTTTAAGTCTTCCTGCCTGGGACTTTTGAAAAGATACATCTTTACACTATTTAGCAGTTGCTCTGTATTTCTGTAAGTAAATTTTAAATGTACATAAGTGATATAGTGTAGACCTAAAAAAAAAAATAGTGTATGGCCAAAAGAACATAAAAGTAAGCATATAAAGAGAAAAATAAAATATCTAAAAATGAGCTTATATTAAACTACCAGAGATGAAATGCACAATATCTAAAATTAAAAATACATTGGATAGTATTTATAGATTTGACACAGCATAGAAAAAAATAATTTAAAGATATAGTAATAGAAACTATACAAAATGGAAAACAAAGAAAAATAATCACTTCTCCCTTCCCCACAAAATAAACAGAGCATCCTAACGTATACTATTTCAATATCCTAAAGGAGCATCAGCAGAAAAAAAAAATATTACAATAAATAATGCCCACAAATTTTTCAAATTTGGTGAATTCCATATACGAATAGATCCAAGAAGCTCAATTAACCAAGTGAAAAGAAAAATAAAATGCCTCTATCACATTACAATCGATATATTGAACAGTGATAAAGAGAAAGTCTGAAAAATGGAAGGAAAATTTAAAAAATACTTCATCTAACAAAGAAAAAAAGAAAAGAATGAAAACAGACTTCTCATTAAAAGCAATGCAAGCTACAAAACTGCAGTTACACCTAAAAATACTAAAATAAATTAAAATTATCATAATTAATACATATATTCCCAGCAAATTTAATACCCAGCCAATATAATTTTAAAAATAAAGGCTAATTTTTTTATTGTTGCTACAAGAACCAAGAAAATTAATCTTCTATAGACCACCACTTCTTGAAGAAATGTTGAAGGCAGAAGAAAAATGATCTCCAGTAAAAATTTGGATCTAGATAAATGAATGGAAAGACAAAAAATATAAATAAGTCAGTGAATAAAAAAGGCATTAAAATTTTTATTTAATATTACTAAAGTGTAAAAGATGGCTTAGAACCAAAATAGTAACTACTGTTTTTTATTGTATTTTGAAGGTATAATTCATAGAAGTAAATGGTATGGTAACAGTAGCACAAAATCCGAGAAGAAATACAGGATGTATACTGTTGTAAAGTTGTTATGCTAAAAATGATACTAACTGCAAATTCTACATACAACCCCCAAAAAACTAGAGCAAAAAAAGAATATTTAATAAGCTAATAAAAATATCAACTAGGATCATAAAATGTGTTCAACTAATAAAAATGAAGGTAGGAAAGAAAAAAAAGAACAAAAAAGAGATGAGATAAATAAAAAAAATAGCAAAATGATAAATTCCATCTCAAACATGTAGATAATCGCATTAAATGTAAAGTGCTCACAACCCTCACCAATAGTTAGACATTGTCAAATTGGATTTTTTTTTTTTAAGAAAGGAAGACTAAACTCTGTTCTATCTTAAGAAACTCATAAAGAAAAAGGTTAAAAATAAAATGAGAA
>NW_016807873.1:41929-54547 GCF_001698545.2 Rhinopithecus bieti
ATCATATATAATTTTATACATAACATGAGATAAATCCTAATCTATTTGATAGCCATCTGAAGAAATTAAACATTACAATATAATTTTTTATACACTGGCTGCTCATTTGCTCTTTAAAACTGTGACTTCAGTTCTTTACATCTGTTTTTTTTTTGTACATTTTGTATCTATCATTAAATAACATAAAATATTATTTTATATTTTTTAAAATATTTATATAAACTACTGTTAAATATTATGCTATTTTTTTTACATGTATGCAGTTTTCTGCAGTGGCAAGTGACTTGGTAATACATTCATATTGGCTTTTGTCTTTTCCCTACCCCATTTTATCCACTGCCTTTGTGGTGTTACTTCGGGATGATTCTCAAAGAAATTATTTGTATTCAAATTCTTTTTTCAGTGCCTCTTTCTTGGGGAACTCAAAACAGAGTGTTACATTGTAGTAATCCTAGGCTAGATAGCTGTAAAGACCACATTACTGGTAGAAATGGGGTAGTGGTATCACTTGGCATGCAGTACAATCACAATTACTGCGATTTTCATTTTTGGTGAATTGTCATGAGGAACAGATGGAAGAGGATGAATTACCTTGTGCCAAATCAACAGCTGAAAAGTGTGGAAGCAATAATAATTATAAGAATTATGTAGCTGTTAGCTGTGTTTGTTGCCTTCAGTAACAGGAGGTAGAAAATTTCAATTAATTCAGACATATATAACTCAGGGCACAATATAAAGCAGAACATATCCATGACAACTTTTAAAAAGACCCTTATGACCCATAGTAAGTGGGTAGAATGTGTTGAAAATTATAGCCAAGACCTAATTTTTGGCTTAGCAGAATTATAAATTATGCTGAATTTTTAGCAACTTTTTGTCAAGAAATCTACACTGAAGCCAAGACATAGGATGCAGACTGCTGGAATAATGTGTTTGAGGACCTTGAACCTCTATATTCCTGTTGACCCTATGGGTCATGTGAAGTTTTCCTTCTCTTTGCTAGACAATAGCAGCATCCCATTGTCTGGATATCATATATAGAATTGAAGTTCATAACACATGAAATCTTCAATACATGCCCCCCTCACCTTTGGACCTCTAGACCAAGAATTGCCAGTACAATATATAATGCATATATAATATTAAGATATAATATGCTATTCATTCAGTATATTGTATCCATTATATGGATTCCCTGTGTCTATTATGTAGATAACACATAATAACAGTTTTTCTCAAATCTGTTTAGTAAGTTTGTAATTGGTTTTGTTATACATAAAAATACAGTTCTCTTTTACATTCTGTGTAGTTAAGAATTGTTTCAGATCATTAATTAAATAATTTGTATTTTTCTCATTTCTCAGTTGTATGAAATACACTGGCATATTAGCTGTGAATACATTTTGATCTCTAATTTTTTGTCTGCCAATTTCACATCTTTGTGTTGTTATACATTATATTATTACTTTGTTATGTATCTTGATACATGTTCAGGTAAGTATTCATAACTTTTTTCTTACAATTTATCTTGGCTATTTTAAGCTCATATGTTAATTTTTTATTTTTATTTTTAGAAAGAACCTTTTGGTTCAGGAGTACATGTGCAGGTTTGTTCTACATGTAATGTGGTACACAGGGGTTTGTTGTACTGATTATTACAAGACCCAGGTATTAAACCTAGTACTCAATAGTTATATTTTCTGTTCCTCTTCCTCCTCACACCATCCACCCTCAAGTAGGCCTTAGTGTCTCTTGTACCCCTCTTTGTGTCCATGAGTTCTCATTGTTTAGCTCCAACTTATAAGTGAGAGAAAGTGGTATTTTGTGTTCTGTGTCTGCATTGTTTGCTAAGAATAATGACTCCCCCCAGCTCCATTTATGTTCCTGCCAAAAAAATTTTTCATTCCTTTTCTTTGGCTGTGTAGTTTTCCATGATGAATATATGCCACACATTCTTTATCCAATCTGTCATTGATAGGCATTTAGGTTGACTTTATGTTTTTGCTATTGTGAATCATGCTGCAATGAACATTCATATGCATGTGTGTTTATAATAGAATGATTTATATTCCTTTCGGTATATACCCGTAATGGGATTGCTGGGTTTAATAGTAGTTCTGTTTTTAAGTCTTTGAGGAGTCACCACACTGCTTTCTACAATGGGTGATCTGATTTACACTTCTACCAACAGTATATAAGTGTTCCTTTTTCTCTGCAACCTCGCCAGCATCTGTTATTTTTTGACTTTTTAATAAAAGCTATTCTGACCGACATAAAATGGTATCTCACTGTGGTTTTAATATTCATTTCTCTAATAATCAGTGGTATTTAGCTTTTAGCTTTTTAATATACTTGTTGGCTGCATGTATGTCTTCTTTTGCAAAGTGCCCGTTAATGTCCTTTGCCCACTTTTTAATGAGGTTGTTTGTTTCTTTCTTGTAAGTTTGTTTAAGTTTCTTATAAATGCTGGATATTAGACCTTTGTCAGATGTATACTTTGAAAAATATTGTCTCTCGTTCTGTAGATTGTCTGTTTACTATTGATAGTTTCTTTTGCTGTGCAGAAGTTCTTAAGTTTAATTAGATACATTTGCCAAATTTTGCTTTTGTTGTGATTGCTTTTGGCATCTTTGTCATAAAATATTTCCTCTTTCTATGTCCGGAATAGTATTGACTAAGTTGTCTTCTAGGTTTGTATAGTTTTGGATTTTACATTTATGTTTTTAATACATCTTGAGTTGATATTTGTATGTGTTGTAAGAAATGGGTCCAGTTTCGATCTTCTGTATATGGCTAGCCATTTATCCCAGCACCGTTTATTGAATAGGGAATCATTTTCTTATTGCTTGGTTTTGTCAGTTTTGTAGAAGATCAGATGGTTGTTAGTTGTGCAGCCTTATTTCTGAGCTCTCTATTCTGTTTCCTTGATCTATGTTTCTGTTTTTGTACCTGTGCCATACTGTTCTGGTTACTGTAGCCCTGTAGTATAGTTTAAAGTTGGATAACGTGATAATTCCATCTTTGTTCTTTTTATTTAGCATTGCCTTGGCTTTTGGGGCTCTTTTTTGTTTTCATATATATTTTAAAATAGTTTTTTTTTATTTCTAATTCTGTGAAGAATGGTATTAATAGTTTAATATGAATAGCCTTGAATCTCTAAATTGCTTTAGACAGTATGGCCATTTTAATGAAATTGATTCTTCCTATCTATGAGCATGAAATATTTTTTCATTTGTTTGTGTCATCTCTGATTTATTTGAGCAGTGTTTTGTAATTTTCATTGTAGAGATCTTTCACCTCCCTGGCTAGCTGTATTCCTAGGTATTTTATTCTTTTTTAGAAATTGTGAGTGGGATTGCCTTTCTGATTTGGCTCTCAGCTTTGCTGTTGATGTATAGGAATGACAGTGGTTTTTGTAGATAGATTTTGTTTCCCGAAACTTTACTGAAGTTTTTTATTATTCTCAAGCGGCTTTGGGGCTGAGACTATGGGGTTTTCTAAATATAGAATCATGTTGTCTGTGAACTAGAAAAGTTTGACTTTCTCTCTTCCTATTTGGATGCCTTTTATTTCTTTTCTTGCCTGATTGCTCTGGAAGGCCTTCCAGTACTATGTTGAATAGGAGTGGTGAGAGAGGGCATACTTGTCTTTGCCAGTTTACAAGGAAAATGCTTACAGATTTTCCCCATTCAGTATGATGTTGGCTGGGGGTTTGTCATATATGACTCTTATTATTTTGAGTTATGTTTCTTCTGTATTTAGTTTATTGAGTTTTTGCATAAAGTTATCAAAAGTTTTGTGTACCTATTGAGATAATCTTGTGGTTTTTGTCTTTCTGTTTACATGATGAACCACATGTATTGATTTGTGTATGTTGAGCCAATCTTGCCTTCTGCAGATAAGGCCTATTTGATTGTCGTGGATTAGCTTTTAGATATGCTACTGCATTTGGTTTGGAAGTATTTTGTTGAGGATTTTTGCATCAATATTCATCAAGGTTATTGGCCTGAATTTTATTTTGTTTGTGTGTGTTTCTGCTAGGTTTTGGTAACAAGATGATTCTGAGTTCATTACTTTTTATCACAAATTTTAGAATGTGTTTAAGTTTCACACAAACAAATGGAATAATGTACCTGAAAAAGGTTATATTCCTTTTATGTTAGATTTATTTTGGGTATGTAATTATTTTAGAGTCTTCTTTAACGTTATTTTAAAATTTCACTTTTGTTTTTATTGGATATGTAAGACTGCAATTTACTTTTGTATATTGGTTTGGTTTTATTTTATTTTATTTTATTTTATTTTATTTTATTTTATCTTATGTATTTATATATGTATGCATTAAGACAAGATTTTGCTCTGTCACCCAGGCTGAAGTACTAACAGTGCTGCTGATGGTGGCTCACTGTAGTCTCAACCTCCCAGGCTCAAGCAATTCTCCAACCTCAGTCTCCAAAGTAGCTGGACTACAGGTTTGCACCCCCACACCTGGCTAACTTTTATTTTATTTTATAGAGACATGTCTCCCTATGTTGCTCAGGCTGATCTCAAACTCCTGGGCTCAAGCAATCCTTCTGTGTTGACTTTCCAAAGTGCTGGGATTGTAGGCATGAAGCAGAGCAGGCGGCCTGTATATTAAAATTATATCTATCAATATTGATAAACTTTTTCCTGATCTAAATAATTTTTAATTCCTACATTAAAAAATGTATATACATATATTGCATATTGTAATATATAACCTTTTCCATATATTATTGCATAATGAAATTATAACATTCAACATTAATTTAAAGTATGTTAAACAACATCTTTGTCTTGATCCTGAGTTTCTAAAAAATTTCTTCTAACCTTTCAATGTTGAGTAGAAAGTTTTCCGAAGTTAGGTTTCTTGCTGGTCTTATTTTGTTTGTTTTTTGTCATTTAATAGTTGTTTCATAATTTCCATCTGTCTAAGAAAGTTCACTTCTATTTTTTAACCAATAAGGGTATGGGGTTATACTTAAGGCTTTTCTACATTAATTGATATAATCATATAATTAATTGAACTTAGAATTACACTTTTAAAGAAATTTCAACCAAAGTTGAATCTGAAAAGCACAGAGATTTTACTCTATCGAGGGTTTCAGGGATTAATGGCCAATATACAGTCTTTGTGTATTTGCACATGAAACCTTATTTCAAAATGTTGTTAATATGGTCTATTTAAATTCTCATTCAACTGTCACATGGTTAAAATAAATTTATTTTTGGCAGCAGAAATAGACAAAGACCCTTTCAATCAATAAAGTCAGAACTATGTGTTAGAATTCACCAAGACATTTTGTGCTTTTAAATCTCTTCTCTTGTGACAAAGTGTTTTGACAACCTATCTCCCAATTAGATTGATTAGTTACGAGTTCCTGGGGTTACTGGTTCTATTTAATTTAACACCCCAAAAAATATTTTTAAGAGAACTATAACCAGTCTTACCAAACTTAATACATTCTTCCCACTTCAACACACACACACACACACACAAACATACACACACACGCACGCTTACTCACTGTCCTATTTCTCTGTGAAATAATATTTTCTCATAGAATTATGATGATCACATACACGGATACTGAATCTCTGTATAAAAACATGTGGTCCAATTTTTCTTTAATTTGAATCTATTTAGAGCCCTAATTAAATGATGTCAAACAGATTCTTCTTCTTTTTTTTTTTTTTTTTTGAGACGGAGTATCGCTGTGTCGCCCAGGCTGGAGTGCAGTGGCGCGATCTTGGCTCACTGCAAGCTCCGCCTCCCGGGTTCACGCCATTCTCCCGCCTCAGCCTCCCGAGTAGTTGGGACTACAGGCGCCCGCCACCTCGCCCGGCTAGTTTTCGTATTTTTTAGTAGAGACGGGGTTTCACCGTGTTAGCCAGGATGGTCTTGATCTCCTGACCTCGTGATCCACCCATCTCGGCCTCCCAAAGTGCTGGGATTACAGGCTTTTGCCACCGTGCCTGGCCTGGATTCTTAAAACCTGGAAAATTTTCTCTCATTAAATCCCAAATGTGAATGATTTCTGAAAAACATATTTAAACACAATAATGTTAGGAATGTAAAGTCTTGTTTATCATTGTTTGTTGTTGTTGTTGTTGTTACTGTGTCGGTTTGTTTTTTCCTCAGGAAACTAAGTATTGAAGATTTTTAGATAAAAGTTATTGTTCTATTCTATTTTTAAACCTAGTTATATTTTATTTCAATTACCTTGAAAATTACATCAGAAAATCCTAGGTAGTAAGTGGATTATAATGGAAATATTTTTAGAAATGTTATTTCCCAATAATGAATAATAATTTATGCTATTTTAGTGTTTAAAATTATTTTAAAGAACGTATTAATGGATCCTGTATGTTGCTAATGAAATCTCCTTAAACTTTTAATGTTAATGTTAATATTTTATAATAATATAAAGTAATNTGGATTATAATGGAAATATTTTAGAAATGTTATTTCCCAATAATGAATAATAATTTATGCTATTTTAGTGTTTAAAATTATTTTAAAGAACGTATTAATGGATCCTGTATGTTGCTAATGAAATCTCCTTAAACTTTTAATGTTAATGTTAATATTTTATAATAATATAAAGTAATATCATTATTTTAACTTATAAATAGCGCTAGCCCTAATTTGAAACAGCCTTTCTTCCTGAATCTGAAGGAAACTAGTGCTTAGAGAGTGGCTACAATATTTAATATTAAATACGTTGTGTGTGTTCATCTTGGTTTTATACGTCTACTTATATACGCACATATAATTTGTTTTATAATATACATTTCTTATATGTTATAAACACATATATATTTGTATAAACATAAATAGATTTAAATGAACTTTATTTTTACGCCATCAACAAAATTACTAAACTCCTAATAATCTGGACTCATCATACTTATTCAGCACTATCAAGCATCATCCACAGGAGGGCAGCACTTCCTAAAGCTTGGTAAACTGTTGCCGAAAAAGGAAGTCTCAAGTGAGATTTAGCTTTAACCTAAGGCCTAACATTCAACAACTGCCAAAGGATGCACATATTTTTTTATAGTTATGAAAGTGTTTTTACACATAGTTTATTGTTGAACACTCGCAAAAGTTCTGTGATTCTAACTTTATTTTACAGATGAAGAAATCAAGATCAGAGAAGTTGAGAATTTTTTGGCAATTGGAAACTGAAATTATATCCCATTTCCACGAGCTACATATTTCTTATTCACCTACATTTTAACTACAAAGCAGTAGTGAAAAAAGCGTGGGCAGAAACTTATGCAGATGTTTCTTTACTCCATTGTCATTGATTATAGATGTCACATACTCAGAAGGCAATTTCAAGTAGGAAAACGAAACTTACAAACCACTACTCAAAAAAATAAAAAAAAAAATGGCAGAGAAATTTAGAAAGTGTCATTAGTTTTGATTTTGTTATAATGAGAAGCTACAGTTCCAACTAAATGGAGGATTTATAGCTTATACTTTTCCATTTCTTATCTCCCTAAATGAACTATTGCATATCCTAGTTAGAAGACAAAAATATCATTTTTTTCTGTCTTCATTTCTCTCAAATTAATTGAATGAGTAAGCCAGTGGCTTTCTAGGAAATGGTAAACTGGAAGTTTCAAATGCTTCAGTTCCTTTTTGTTGGTGGGATACATGTTATAATTGTTTAAGTTTTCATTTTTAATTATCATGTATACATAACATTTGTACCTATTTACAGGAAACGTTGAAATTTTGATGCAAGCATAAAATGTGTAATGATCAAATCAGGATAATTGGGATACTCATAACCTCAAGCATTTATCTTTTCTATGTTAGGAAAATTCCAATTCCACTCTTAGTTATTTTTAAACACACGATAAATTATTATTAACTATAGTCACCCTATTGTGCTGCCAAATACTAGATTTTTTCATTCTAACTATATTTTTGTAGCTATTAATCATGCCTTCTTTATACTCTCCTCACTCTCCTTTATACTCTCCTTTCCCAGCCTCTGGTAACCATCCTTCTACTCTGTATCTTCTCTATATCTTCATTCGTTAATTATTGTTTTTAGCTTCCACATGTGAATAAAAACACGGCATTTTTGTCTTTCTATGCCTGGCTTATTTCACCTGACTTAACTGGAGGAAACTCTAATTTCATCCAAGTTATTGCAAATGACAGGATTTTCACTTGTCCATTGATGAACATATAGGATGATTCCATATCTTGGCTATTGGGAACAGTACTGCAATAAACAAGGGTGTGCAGATATTTCTTTGATATACTGATTCCTTTATTTGGATATATACCCAGCAGTGGGATTGTAGGATCATATGATAGTTTTATGTTTTTTTAGAAACATCCACACTCTTCTCCACAGTGGCTGTACTAATTTTATATTGCCACCAACAGTGCACAAGGGTTCCCTTTTTCCACATCCTCACCAGCATTTGTTGTTGCCTTTTTTTGGGGGGGGGTGGAGGGGGGACAGGTAAAAACCATTTGAGCTGGGCTGAGATGATATCTCATTATAGTTTTTACTTGTATTTCTTTGATGATTAGTGATGGTGACCATTTCTTCATTTGCCTGTTGTCTGTTCTTTTGAGAAATGTCTATTCAGATCTTTTACCCGTTTTTTTTTTTGGGGGGGGGGATTACTTGTTCTTTCCTTATTGAATTGTTTGAGCTCCTGATATATTCTACTTATCAATCCCTTGTCAGATTGGTACATGGAAAATATTTTCTCCCATTTTGTAGACTCTTTCTTCAGTTTGTTGATTGTTTTCTTTAATGTGCAGGAACTTTTTAGGTTGAGGGTGACGTGATCCCATCTGTCCATTTTGGCTTTGGATCCCTGTGCTTCTGAGGTCTTACTAACCATATCTGCCCAAAACACTGTCTTAGTGTTGTCTCAGAGTTTTGAGTTTTAAATCAGTGAGATTTAACTTAAAGATTAGAAAGATTAGATTTAAATTAGAGTGATTTAATTTTTCAGTGTGATTTGATGTTTGTATATGGTGAGAGATAGAGACTGATGTGGCTTGGCTCCTTTGTCCCCACCCAAATCTCATGTGGAATTGTAATTATCAATGTTGGGGGAGGGACCTGTTGAAAGGTTAGTGGATCATGAGTTTGGGTTTTCTACTTGCTCTTCTAGTAATAGTGAGTTCTCATGAGATATAGTTGTTTAAAAGTGTGTAACACTTTCTCCTTATCTCTTTCTCTCTCCTGCCACCATGTGCTTGCTTCCCCATTGCCCTTCCACTACAATTGTAAGTTGCCTGAGGCCTCCCAACCATGCCTCTTGTACAGCCTGTGGAGCTGTGAGTCAATTAAACCTCTTTTCTTTATAAACTACAGAGTTTAGGTAGTTCTTTATAGTAATGTGAGAACAGACTACTCAGAGGTCCAGTTTCATTCTTCTACATATACATACCCAGCTTCCCAGCACCATTAAGAGTCCATTCCTTTCCCAATATATGTATTTGGCAGCTTCATTGAAAGACAGTTTACCATAGATATACAGATTTATTTCTGTTTTTATGATAGTGCCATGCTGTTATGGCTACTAGCTTTGAAGTATAATTTGAAGTCAAGTAACATAATTCTTCCAATTTTGTTCTTTTTGCTCAGAATAGCTTTAGCTATTCTTGTCTTTTGTGGTTCCATACAAAGTTTAGATACATATTTTTTTTTCAATTTGTGAAGAATTTTATTCATATTTTCATAGGGATTGCATTGAATCTGTAGATTGTTTTGGGTGCTATAGACGTTTGAATACTTTTTATTCCTCTATTCTATGAACAGAAAACATATTTTCATTTTTTGTGTCCTGTTCAATTTTTTCATCATATTTTATAGTTTTCATTGTAGATATATTTCTTTTATTGATTCAGTTTAACAGGTATTTTATTTTATTTGTAGCTGTGGCAAATGGGATTACTTCCTTTTTTAACGTATGGTTCACTGTTGGCATATAGAAATGCTACTGATATTTGTACGTTGATTTTGTGTCCTGGAACTACTGAATGAGTTTATCAGCTTAAAACAGTTTGTGGTAGGGTTATTAGGTTTTTCTAGATATAATATCATATTTTTTGTAAATAAGAATAATTGATTTTATTTTCTTTGCAATTTGAATGCCCTTTACTTCTTTCACTCGTCTAATTGCTCTGGCTAGGACTACTACTATGACGTTAAGTAAAAGTTGTGAAAATGCATGTCCTACTCTTCCTCCAGATCTTAGAAGAAAGTTTTTCAATTTATACTCATTCAATATCATGTTTCCTGTAGGTTTGCAGTTTATGGCTTTTATCATGTTGAGCTATGTTCCTTCTATAATCAGTTGTTTTGAGAGTTTTTAATCATGAAGGGATGTTAATGTTCTCAAATGTTTTTTTTTTTTTCATCAAATAAAATAATCATATGGGTTTTGTCCTGGTACTGTTGATATGATGTATCACATTTATTGATTTGCATATGTTGAAACATTCTCGCAACCATGAGATGAATCACATGTAATAATGATGAATGATCTTTTTGACATGTTGTCGAATTCAGACTGCTAGCATTTTGGTAAGATGTTTGGTCTATGTTCATCACAGATATTGGTCTGCTGCTGTTGTTGTTGTTGTGTCTTTGGTTTTGATATTCTAAACATAGTTGGAATACTATGTTTTGGAACATATTTCAAAGATGTTTGGAATAGTTTAAGTAGAATTACCTAACAGTTATTCAAATGTTAGGTAGAATTCAGCAGTGAAAGTCTTCAGGTCCTGGGCTTTACTTTGATGGGATAATTTTTATCACTGCTTTACACCATTATTTAATAATGGTTTGTTCAGGTTTTGGATTTCTTCACAGCTCAATCTTATGGGTTGTATTTGTCTAGGTAACTGTTTATTTCTAGGTTTTCCAATTTATTTGCATATAATTGCTCGTAGTGTCCTGTATTTCAATTTCTGTGGCACCAGTCGTAATGGCTACTTTTTTTGCCTCTGATTTTACTCATTTGTACCTTTCCTTCTTTTCATTAGTCTAGCTAAAGTTTTGTTGATTTTGTTTATCTTCAAATAAATAACTGTTTATCTTTTGTATTATTTTATTAGACACAATTTTATTTATTATGTTCTAATCTTTATTGTTTTTCCTTCTACTAACTTTTGATTTGGTTTTCTCTTGCTTTTCTAGTTTGCATTTCCTGTTTTTGTTTTTGTTTTGTTTTAAATTTCAACTTTTATTTTAGATATAGGGGTAGGTGTTTAGGTTTGTTACAAGGGTATATTGTGCAATGCTAACGTTTGTGGTATGCATTCTGTCACCCTGGTAGTAAACACAGTACCCAAAAGTTAGTATTTTAGCCCACAGCTCCCTTCTACTGTCTCCACTCTAGAAGTCCACAGTGTCTATTGTTCCCATATTTAAGTGCATATGTGCTCAGTGTTTAGCTCCCACTGATAAGTGAGAACTCAGGATATTTTGTTTTTTGTTCCTGCCTTAATTCACTTAGGAAAATTGATTCCAGCTGCATCCATGTTGCTGTAAAATACATGATTTTGTTCTCTTTATGGCTGCATAGTATTCCATGGTGTATATGTACCATATTTTATTTACCCAATCCACTATTCTTGGCAGATGATTTCTTGTCTTTGGTATTGTGAAAAGCACAATGATGAACGTATTAGTACATGTATCATTTTATGGAATGATTTATTTTCCTTTGGGTATATACTCAGTAATGGGATGGCTGGGTGAAATGGTAGATCTGTTTTAATTTTTCTGAGAAACTTGCAAACTGTTACATATGTTGGCTTAACTAATTTACATTCCAAACAACAGTTTCTAAGCCCTTTTCTTCAGAACCTAGTCAGCTTCTGTTGTTTATTAACTTTTTAATAAGAGTCATTGTGACTGGTGTGAAATAATATATCATTGTGGGCAGGGCGCGGTGGCTCAAGCCTGTAATCCCAGCACTTTGGGAGGCCGAGACGGGCGGATCACGAGATCAGGAGATCAAGACCATCCTGGCTAACACGGTGAAACCCCGTCCCTACTAAAAAATACAAAAAAACTAGCCGGGCGAGGTGGCGGGTGCCTGTAGTCCCAGCTAATGTAGTCCCAACTACTCGGGAGGCTGAGGCAGGAGAATGGCTTAAACCCGGGAGGCGGAGCTTGAAGTGAGCTGAGATCTGGCCACTGCACTCCAGCCTGGGCGACAGTGCCAGACTCCGTCTCAAAAAAACATAATAAATAAATAAATAAATAAATAAATAAATAAATAAATAATATCCTAAGTTTTCTTCAGAGATTTTTATACTTTGAGGTCTTCCATTTAAATCTTCGATCCACATTGCATCAATGTTTGTATACGGTAAATTGTGACAATCCAGTTTCTTCTGCATATGGCTAGCCACTTATCCCAGGACCATTTACTGAATAGGGAGTGCTTTCCCTACTTCTTGTTTTTGTCCATATTGTGAAAAATCAAATGGTTGTATGTGGCTTTATTAATGAGTTTTGTTTTCTGCTCCATTCATCTATGTGTCTCTTTTCAAACTAGTGCCATGCTTTTTAAATTAGTGTAGTCTTATAGTTT
>NW_016807873.1:54630-66635 GCF_001698545.2 Rhinopithecus bieti
AGACTCCGTCTCAAAAAAACATAATAAATAAATAAATAAATAAATAAATAAATAAATAAATAATATCCTAAGTTTTCTTCAGAGATTTTATACTTTGAGGTCTTCCATTTAAATCTTCGATCCACATTGCATCAATGTTTGTATACGGTAAATTGTGACAATCCAGTTTCTTCTGCATATGGCTAGCCACTTATCCCAGGACCATTTACTGAATAGGGAGTGCTTTCCCTACTTCTTGTTTTGTCCATATTGTGAAAATCAAATGGTTGTATGTGGCTTTATTAATGAGTTTTGTTTTCTGCTCCATTCATCTATGTGTCTCTTTTCAAACTAGTGCCATGCTTTTTAAATTAGTGTAGTCTTATAGTTTGAAGTTGGGTAGTATGGTGCTTCTGGCTTAGCTCTTTAATTTGACTATTCTTGCTATTTTGGTTCCATATGCATTTTAGAATAGTTTTTATCTAATTATGTGATGATTTGGTAGTTTGACATGAATATCATTGAATGTGTAAATTGCTTTGTGCAATTTAGTCTTTTTAATGAAACTGATTCTTCCAACTCATGAGCTATCTTCCAACTCACTATAGTATACAGAATAATTTTATATTTTATTTAAAATAATTCTAATATTTGAAATAATTATGCTAATATTTCTACTCTCTGTTACTTTTGCTGATTTTCAGACATGAAGTCTTGCTTCTTGGTAAACAGGAGCTGCCTATTAACCTTGGAATTTAATCTGTGGGAAGTGTTTGCGGCTAGGGTCAGTTTTTTCCAAAATGCTTTTCTAGCTTGAATTTTAACTGGAACCTCACATGAGTGCTGACTATGTTAATTCTCAGAGAAGATATTTTTCTTCCACACAGGGACAAGTCAACACAGGAAATTTTTCTTGCTGTACACTTGCATGTAATGGAATTTATTTGTAAGAGTGAGGGTAGATTTGGGGAGTTGAACTTATGTGAATGCATATGTGTAGTGAGGGACACTACGGCAACCCATTAGGCTTATCTACTTTCCCACCCTAAAACATACTGTGTATTTTCAGAAGGAATCATTCAAGTTTTACTAAACTGTGTATTTCAGAATTCCTGTTTTTCCTTTTTTTGGCAGTGTGCTGATTTTCATTTTCTTGCTGACTCAAAAGTGACTTGCAAAGGGAACAATTTTATATTTCACCCAGCCTAATGAAAAATATTCCCATACTTTTAAATTTATGTAATTAAGTTCTACTGCTTAACGTTAGGTAGACCTTAGTTTTCTCAGATAAAATAATTTAGAGGTATTTCTATGTTAACACAAAGATCTGGAGAAAAAACAAACAAACTCTGAGCTATATTATGTAGCATTGCTCTTCATTTAAAGTACTTCATAATATATGATGAACCTTGTCATAGCATGTGTATATGTTTATCAGTTTTTTTCTTATCGTTTCTGGTTTATCTTGTAGAAAAGGACTTCCATTCTCTAAGGTTATAATGTTACCTCTATTTTCTTAGAGTACTTTTATGACCCTGCTATATTTTGTTGTTTCTGACCTTTTTTAAAATTTGGCAAAATTAATAGCAATTAAGAATAGCCATACTCGACGGTGAACACCTGTGATTGTAGCTACTGGGAGATTGAGGTAGGAGGATTGCTTGAAACCAGGAGGTCGAGACTGCAGTGAGCTGTGTTGGTGCCACTGCACGCCAGCTTGAGTGACAGAGCAAGATTTTGTCTCAAAAAAATAAAACACACACACACAAAAACAAAAAAAAAACAGTGGTTTTCTTTTTTAACTTCGCTGATAACATTTATTCTACCTATTTTAAAATTATTTGCCAATTCTGCTAAATAATGGTTTTGCTTTCTAATTTTTATATACACAGCTCTCATCTAAATCCATCAACTGAGGTAGGCTTCCACTCCAACTATTATTTTTGAGAATCATAAAGAAATGTGAACTAAAAAACCAAAGATTATACTGGGTATGAAAAATATTAGCTAATTTAACTTCCTAACCAGTGGTGTGTAGCTATAGCAGTGCTAGCAAACTAATACAAGAACTAATAATAACAAAACTTTATTTTCTTATGGTTCTGATGGTTAGACGTCCAAAATCAGGATTTGCCAGGTCTGTTTATTCTTGAAGCTTTTATAGTCACTATCTTACGTTCTCATATGGCTTTTTCTCTGCATATGGATGTTCCTGGTGTCACTTCCTCTTCTTGGAAGGACATTAGTCATGATGAATTGGAGACCCACCCTTGAACCATTTTAAGCTTAATTATCTCTGAAGGCCCTATCTTCAAATACAGTCAGGCTTCATATACAAATTTTAGTGGAATACAATTCAATTCATAACACTGACTTATAAAATAGATTATTTAAAGTTTATGTTTAAAGTTTTACAGGGTGCATAATGTTAATCGGTTCATACATAAGTCAAACTGAAACAAAAATATTCTGCCCTAACAGATTACTCACCCAGGCAAACACCCAGGCCTTAATTACCTAAAATGCATAAACAAGTACTCCAAGTCAAGCAGAATACACATGAGCTAAAACATAGAAACATAGAGAATGATCTTGATACCCACACTGCCCCACGAGAAATGATCTGAAGACGCAGTAAACACTAAAATGAATTCAAACAATTTGGGAGTGCTTCATGCAGAGACATAAGGACGAATTAAACACAACTTATTTTTGGTAATAGCAGAAATGGAACAATGCAAGATTAACCCATGAACTTTAATTTGTGAACATTTAAAAATATTTTATATATATTTTAAAATATGCATGTATTTTCAGCTTTTAGAAACTATATCAACTTTGATAATATATGAGTGTAAAGTTTTGCCTTCAGTATTAGAAACATGATGCTTCCAATGGAAACCAGAAGCCTGACTGGTTTTAATGTTTTCTCCAAAAATTTTATAGGTCTGCTACTTATGTGTTATTCCCTCAATATTCTATTATTTAGTTTTTTGAAATGTATACAAATACATGGGCAAAATTTCTACTTATGTTCAACATTAGTGTAGAGATACAGTCGTGTATTTCCTTTTTATTTTTCCCCAAGTTCTATAGACAGTTTTCCATCAGGTGACTATATCATGACATTCTGTCAAATGGCAATTGACTATAGATTTTTTTTTTGTGGAATGCAGTGAACATTTGGTATGTTTCTCCTGTTCCATAAGAGCAATTGTATTTACAGGATATAAGCCATTTATTTTCACCCAATAAGTATAGGTATAGGTATAAGTGTAGGTATAGGTATAGGTATTGGTATGGGTATGGGTGTGGGTATGGGTATAGGTATAGGAAAAGGTATAAGTGTAGGTATACATATAGGTATAGGTATGAGTATGGGTGTGGGTATGGGTATAGGTATAGGGATATGTATAGCTATAAATAATCTCATGTCAGAGAGATTATACTAGTTTATACTTTCATGAATAGGGTGTTATATTTCCCATTGTTCTGCAAACTATTCAATTCATATAATGACCTTTATTGACAGTTGTATTGAGATATAATATACACTCTTTAAAATTCACAGTTTAAGTCTACAATTCAATGATTGCTGCACCTGTAATCCCAGCTCTTTAGGAGGTCAAAGTGTATCACTTGAACCCAAGAGTTTGAGATCAGCCTGGGAAACAGAGAGAGACATCATCTCTACATAAATAAATAAATAAATAAAAATTAAAAAAAGAAAAGAAAAGAAAAAAAAAAGAATAGCTAGGTTTGTGGCGTGCACCTCTGGTCCCAGCTACTGAGAGGCTGAGGTAGGAGGATTGCTTGAGCCCATAAGGTCAAGGCTTCAGTGAGCTGTGTTGGCACCACTGCATTCCAGCCTGGAAGACAGAGAAAAACCCCGTGTCAAAAAACAAAAACAAACAAACAAACAAACAAACAAATTCTTGTATATTCTATATAAGCCTGGGCCAGTTTTATATATTGCAGATATCCTCCTATAGTTTATGATTGTTTTCTCATTATCTTTTAATATCAGATAATGAATTGTAGATTTTAAAATTAATGGAACTTAATATATTAATTATTTTCTTTATAATTTTTCTTTATGCTCCTGAGGAAATCCTTTTCTACTATGAAATTTTAAAAAAATATTTTTTATGCTGTCTTCATGGAAGCTATGGTTTTGCTTTTACTTTAAATATCTGAATTTATTTGCAATTATTTATTTTTTACAAAAATTACTGGACATGGTGGTGTGTGCCTGTGGTCCCAGCTACTCAGGAGGCTGAGGTGGGAGAATGGCTTATACCTGGGAGGCAGAGGTTGCAGTGAGCTTAGATCATGCCACTGCACTCCAGCCTGGGCAACAAGAGTGAAATTCTGTCTCAAAAAATAATAATAATAAAACAAATTATTTTTTGTGTGCATTTTGTAGAGTTGAGTTCATTTCTTTGCATATTTTTTCATTTTTTCCCTCTTTCCTTCTTCCCTGACTCCCTCTCAGCCTATCTGTTTTATTTTTTTCACCTTTGCACAAGTGTAAGGAGTTGTCCCATCACTACTTATTGAAAACATTTTTTCCTGCATGTCTGCATCTTTGTCATTCATGAATTTCATTACTTAAGTGGTTTTTTTTTTCACTATTTTACCTACTTTCCTTTATATTAGTTCCTGATATCTGATAAAATAATATTCTTTCCCCTTGTATCTTTTCATCTGGAGTACTTTATTTTTGGCTCTTTGCTTTTCCATATGGATTTTAGAATCACATATAAAGTTCTACAAAAATTGTAAAGGTTTATGAAATTTGTAATTTTGAAATTTTAATAAGTTTTTAAATTTTAAATTTTTAAATTTTTTTAGACAGAGTCTCACTCTGTCACCCAGGCTGGAGTGCAGTGGTATGATCTGGGCTCACTGCAACCTCCACCTCCCAGGTTCAAGCAATTCTCTGCCTTAGCCTCTGGAGTAGCTGGGATTATTACAGGCACCCGCCACCACGCCTGGCTAATTTTTTTGTATTTTTAGTAGAGACGGGGTTTCACCATCTTGGCCACGCTGGTCTTGAACTCCTGACCCTTAATAAGATTCATAACTAATCTATAAGTTGATTTTAGAGAATGGACATCTTTATGAATTTTGATCTTCTTATCTGAGAACATGTTAGCTCTATTTACTTTTCTATTGTGGGTTTTAATACAATTTTGTAATTCTAAGCATGAATAGAGTATGTAGACTTTTATAAAAATTATTCCAACTTTTCAAGTGGGAAATTTTAGATTTAAATTAATTGTTCATCTACTGTGTGCCAGAAATTCAGTTGCTATGGTTAGCAGTTTTGCATTGAGTAAACTAACTTCTCTTGCTCATTCTGAAGATTTATTCTGTATATTTATTTTGAAAGTTTGTTCATAACATGATATCAGACAGATGATAGAAACTCCTAAATCTTTTTTATTCTAAAAATGTTTTTCTTGTGTTAACTGCAGAGTAGTGTAAAATAATTGCTGAATCTAACAAGTTGTCATTATGTATATACCACTGACTTTTTTCTCTCTTGATAAGAATGCTCTTACTAGTTTTAACATTAAAGGTTAAATTTGATGAAACATTTTGTTTGGAGGTTGCCGTTGTGGGTGTAAGAGAAATTATTTTCTATTTGTCAGTTTACTTTGAAGATTATGAACAACTGTTGAGTTTTATTGCTTGAGATGATAAGATTTTCTCTTTTACCTTTTAATAAAGTGAACTTATTTATTTTCAATTTTATGCTATCATTTCATTGCTATAATGCGTCCAGCTTTTTCATATCTTTTGTTAAAATATTACTAGATTTAGTTAGATTATCATTTTAAGTGTAACAGCATCTATTTTTGAGTATGATTGACTTTTAATTTGATTTCTATTTCAATAATATACTTTTTATTGATTATATTAATTATTTAAGTTTTCTCAGTTTTACTCTACCCTTTAAATTCTCAAGTTGCATGTGTGGTGCAGTTCTCCTTTGCCTAAGAGCAGGAGTCTCTGAGGGCCAGACTACTATGAATGCTGCTGCTCCTCTGGACCTGGCCACCCAGAGGGCTGTCAGCCTACAGACTGGTGCTAGGGAATGTCTACAAGGGATGTGACCTGTCCTCTAGTCTCCCATGAGTGGATACCAGCACCAGCTCTGACAGGGGTGGCAGAGGAATTACATAGACTTTGTGATTGCAAGGGATGTGACCTGTCCTCTAGTCTCCCATCAGTGGATACCAGCACCAGCTCTGACAGGGGTGGCAGGGGAATTACATAGACTTTGTGAGATTCCTTGGTTATTGGCCTTAGCAATGCTGACTTTCTCAAATTACTGTGGTAGTAATGTACTGGCATGTGGACAAACTCAGGACCTCCTGGTTACCCAAAGTGATGCAGGCAATAGTGATAGCGGAGGTCATGCACAAGTTTTTTTCCTTCCTGGTGTTGTGTTATTCTGCCTGCAGATGCTGTAATGGACTATCAGTTGGCCTCTAGCCAGGAGGAGGCACTTGAAAAAGAACTCCAACTGTAGTGGTAGAAGTGAGTTTTGTGTTTGCCTTGTGTTACCCAGGATAAGTACTCTTGGTTGGGAGCGGGCCATGGAGCTCCCCACATTCTCTGTCATTTCTGTTAAGCTACCAGGGCAGGTGCAGGGGCAAGGACAGGTGGAGGCTGTGTCAGTCAAGTCTGTGCTCTGGCTCCCCCTGTGTAGGCATGATCAGTGGTCACAATGAGGATCAGAGAGAAGGTCTCTGTCTGCTGGGGTAATGTTCAAGGGAGAAGTGCAGCTTCTTCTGCTGCACAGAAGAATCCACATGGGGAGTATGTGTAGCAGTAAGAAGTAAACCTCACCTGGCTCTTACACATTTGGCAAGGCAGGTCTCACATTTGCAGTGTTCCACTAGCATGAGGTAACTGGATTCCAGGCACACTACTCTCAAAACTCAAAAATGCCCCAGGTCATAAGCCTTCCCCACTGATATGGTTTGGATCTGTGTCTCTGCCCAAATCTTATGTCAATTATAATCCCTAATGTTGGAAGTGGGGCCTGGTTGGAAAGGATTGGATCATGGGGGTAGAGTATTCATGAATGGTTTAGCACCATCCTCCCTTAGTACTGTTCTTGTGATAGTGATTGAGTTATCATGAGGTCTGCTTTTTATTTTTTTAAGTGTATATCACCTTTGCCCTCACTCTCTCTCTTGCTCCTGTTCCCATCATGCAAAACAACCTGCTGCTCCGTTGCCTTCTGCCATGATTAGAAGCTTCCTGAGGCCTCTCCAGAAGCAGAAACCACTATGCTTCCTATACAGCCTATGGGACCATAAGCCAATTAAACCTCTTTTTTTAAAAAAATAAATTACCCAGTTTCAAGTATTTCTTTATAGGAATAAGAGAATGGCCTAACACACCCACTGAGATATAAACTGTTGCTTTCAGACCATGCTCCTCTGAAGCAGGGGTGTCCATCTCCTGTGGCTGTGGCCATAGCACACTTCCTACTCGTTCCTCAATTCTGACCAAAGGGAGTTTGTCCCCACTCAAGACTGTATTGTGATTCTCACTTGGGAGTTTCTCTCAACCTGTGACCACAACCTGAGTTAGTTGGCAGACTTCCGCAAGGTCCCTAGTGATGTAGGATTAGGAGTGACTTTTCTCTGTTCCTGCTGGAGTCTAGGGGTGCACACAAACCATGTCCAGATGCTGCTTTTTCTCATCTATTTCCCACTGCTCACGGAAACAGCTCCAGTACTGGGTATGGTTAAGGCATTTCCCCATGTTCTGGATGGCCAGGTTTCCCAGTGGGAATACATATCCCATAGGCAGTTTCTCCCCACTCACACTTTTGGGACTCATAATTTTTCACATAGGTCACAGGATAGGCTGCTGCACACCACTTTTTTTCAAAGAGTTTATGGTTACTTTTGTTTTTTTGTTAAGTTCCTGTGTTGCTTCTTGTAAAAAAAAGTCACAGCGTGAATCTCTACTCACTATATTGTCTTTTCAAGTGGGAGAGTCACGCTAACAGTGTCTCCAGTATGCTGTCCTGGGGAAAAATGTTATCTGGCATTTAATTGAAGAGAGAATATGAATGTTAAATTTATCAGTATTTGCAGTTATAGTTTAATTTTAGTTGATTTATTATTGTGAAATGACACTTACACATTACTTCTTTTTCACTAACTAAAAATCCTCCCTCTTTCCTTCCTTTCTCAGACCCCACTCTACTCCCTCTCTTCTTCCCTGTCTCCATTTCTCCCTCTCTCTCTCTTCCTCTGTCTCTTTATTTCTACGTCTTTCTTCCTTTGTTCTCCCTTTTTCTTGCTTTCGTCTCTCTCTCCCTCCTTGCTTGCCTGCCTGCCTTCCTTCCTTCCTCCCTTCGTCCCTTCTTTTCTCCTTCCTTCCTTCCTTCCTTCCTTCCTTCCTTCCTTCCTTCCTTCCTTCCTTCCTTCCTTCCTTCCTTCCTCCCTTCTTTTCTCTTTCCTTCCTTCCTTCCTTCCTTCCTTCCTTCCTTCCTTCCTTCCTTCCTTCCTTCCTTCCTTCCTTTTGTTCTTCTTTTTTTCCTCCCTCCTTCCTTTCTTCCATCCTCTTTAATTTCTCCTTCTCCTTAATATGTAAACATGGTAAGTGTTCTAGAAGACCTAACTGAATTTTTTCTTAATAGTTTTCAGGAAATTACGGTAGTTTTTTTTCTCCTCAGCAAACATACAAGCTAATTTTATCCATTCAACTTTTTTCTCCAGGAAGACCCACTACCTTGTGTGAGACTATGGGGAAAGCTGAAATTTGGTTAATCCGAACATATTGGGATTTTGAATTTCCTCGTCCATACTTACCTAATTTTGAGTTTGTTGGAGGATTACACTGCAAACCTGCCAAACCCTTACCTAAGGTAGGTCTACAATAGTGGAGGACTTTATGCTCCTCATAATAAAATACCTACTTTTCTTTTAAAGTTTATAGCTTCAATAACAAATAAATTTTGTTGGACATTTCGGTTTGCTACTCCACATCTATTTTCCTCATGATAGAGGTCTCCTATAAGTAATATTAGGTGTTTTGGACTTTACATTGATAATTTAAACTGAAGAATAAAATGATTCAAGTTGTGTGTTACAAATATCAGTGTGTCTATACCTTGATGTTGGACCTGGGGAGATAGAAAACCAGATCATAGAAATTACTAAGGAGACTGCCCTAGTCTTCTTAACAAGACACATAGCATTATGAACAGGAATATTTACCAAATTTCTTTTTTTTCACTTTTTTTTATTATATTTTAAGTTCTAGGGTACATGTACACAATGTGCAGGTTTGTTACATATGTACACATGTGCCATGTTGGTGTGCTGCACCCATTAATTCGTCATTTACACTAGGTATACCTCCTAATGCTATCCCTCCCCCTTCCCTCCACCTCACGACAGGCCCCAGTGCGTGATGTTCCCTTCCTCTGTCCAAGTGTTCTCATTGTTCAATTCCCACCTATGAGTGAGAACATGTGGTATTTGGTTTTCTGTTCTTGCGATAGTTTGCTGAAAATGATGGTTTCCAGTTTCATCCATGTCCCTACAAAGACATGAACTCATCTTTTTTTATGGCTGCATAGTATTCCATGGTGTATATGTGCCAAATTTCTTAAGAGATAAAGATGTCTTCATGAAAACTCTTGGGTGAATTCCACATAACTTGGTGAGTAAGAAGTCATTATTGAAGAAAGACAATGAAATGAGGCAGGGCTCTTAGGTTTTAATCTTGAGAATTTATTAGGTAGTTGTGACTTCTACTGTCAGGAAACAATTGGTAAAACAAAACAAAACAAAAACTCTTTTGCATTAACAATGGTGAGTTAGTTTTTGACCTATTTACTTTAAGGAACCAAAAGGATTTTCGGTAATTTCCTGAAATCATTTAAGTAGTACGAAGTGTAAATCCAAGCAGAAAGCATTTAGAAATAGATTCAGATTCATCAGCATAAAGTAACTATTATAAAACTGAGAGACTCAAATATTGTATTGGTTCTTTATAAATATAATGTCAAGTTTTATGGCATCAAAAAGAAATTATACATTACAATATGAAGTCTTCAGAGAAGAAATGTGGAATGTAAGAAATGTTATACAGAAAACATTATACAGAAAAAGAAGCAAAATAGAGTACGGGTCCACATGGCAGGAACAATGTATTTAACTATCAATAGGGAGTGAGGAAACAGGCTGTTATTTATTTGGTTCATACACAAACAAAAGCAATCTTTTCAGAAAGTTCCTGGTTCCCATAAGAATACTAAATTTCTGTTTAGGGTAAAAGACATATTTAAGTTTAAAATTTTATTTCAGGATTCTAAAAATTTTATTTAAGGATTTTCTTGCCAGTCAAGTTATGACTGCAGGCAAGCTCTAGTGAATGTTTACTATAGGAGATAATGTACCAATATCTAAATAAAGACACAGAAATATACATGACATATCCATAGGTCACTGGATAATAACCCATGCCACACTATTATGTTTTTCCTCCCAAACCCACTTTTTACACAAACACACACAAATACACATGCTCTCACAATTTCACAAAGACAAATCAGTCATGTTTTACAATAGCAGACATTATGCCATTACGTGTTCAATCAATTTAAATATTGATATAGGCTTCGGAAATATCAATACCAATCATGGATTATGTTGATGATAATTACGTCAATCACTGGATACACAGAATACAAAAGTAAGAAGAGACTGTCAAGTGAAAAATCCATATCAGTATGGTAGATTTGAATGTGTGTGTATGTTGTGTGTGTGTGTGTGTGTGTGTGTGTATTATTTTAATTAATGAATACCTGTTTGGAAACTAAATCAATATGGCAAAGCACCAATTCCTGGGACTTCAGAAATATTCTCCTGACATTAAGCCAAAAATTGCAATCTATTTTCACTTAAGATACTACCCTCCCCTAATAATTTGGCTAGTCAGAAACTGATCCATCAGTGATTCCATTGTGTTCATGACAAATATTTGCACATGGAATGCAGAATACATCTCTATAAAGTAGCATTCACATAGATTATGATGTGAAAGGCCTTAATCTCAGATTTTGCAGTATCAAATTTGCAAAACTATAAGTAATGACCTGGGGAATTTTATTGGCAGAGAAATTTATATTTTACTTTTGCTTTAAGGCTCAAATTAAGGGCACATAGCTAACATCACACTCATGGCAGCTTATACATCAGGAAGAAGAGATGCACTGTCTCATAAGCATCATTGTGATTATAGTTGGAGACGCACTTTGTTGTCTCGCTCTAAAATATGTTACTATTAGATGACATTTTACACAAATTTTTTCTTAGACCTATTAAACAAGGAAGGCATAAACTTGACAAAAAGATCTTGAATGCTTAATAGAAATCAGTACATTTATTAATAATTGATTAGATACAACTGGCATGCTAATAATTTTAAAAGCCTAACTCAGTACCCTTTATTGGGCTTCCTTCCAAAAACCATTTTTATGAGTTTGCAAACATCCCTGTTGGTTGGTTAAATTAAGCCTTGGGGGTAGCAATTTCAGTTACCATGAGAAAGGTTGTCTCTTATTTAGTGTTCATTTCTGTCACGGTTTTGGTTCCATGCTTGGATTTGTAATTACTGATTTTATATTTAAGTTATACATTTCAGAGACATGTTTCCTCTTAAGGAGACTATATCTGACTGGGTACAGTGCCTCATGCCTATAACTCCAGCACTTTAGGAGGCCGAGGCAGGTGGATCACTGGAGGTCAGGAGCTCGAGAGCAGCATGGCCAACATGGTGAAACCCCATCTCTACTAAAAATATAAAAGTTAGCCAGGCATGGTGGCATGTGACTATAATTCCAGTTACTCAGGAGGCTGAGGTGTGAGAATCACTTGAACTGGGAAGGTGAGTTTGCAGTAAGCGGAGATCACGCCACTGCGCTCCAGCCTGGGCGACAGAGAGAGACTCTGTCAAAAAAAAAAAAAAAAAAAAAAAAAAAA
>NW_016807873.1:67123-78581 GCF_001698545.2 Rhinopithecus bieti
AAAAAAAAAAAAAAAAAAAAAAAAAAATAGAAACTAGATCTTTCTACATGTCAGAAGACAGACCAGGTTAATAATTTCTCTGACATATATCTTAATTTAACCTACTTAAATGTGTAAGTAAACTTATTTTTTCTTATGATGCTACACCTTTGTAATATAAAATATATTATGTATGCAGGAAATGGAAGAATTTATCCAGAGCTCAGGTAAAGATGGTGTTGTGGTGTTTTCTCTGGGATCAATGGTCAAAACCTTACAGAAGAAAAGCCAATCTTATTGCCTCAGCCCTTGCCCAGATTCCACAGAAGGTCAGTACAGCCTGGGATCCTGGTACACAACCTTTTACTAAGGGGAGACACAGTAATGTTCTTTCCATATGAAGATTGAAACTCATTATACCGAGTACCATTAGTAAGAGTTGTTAAGTAAAATTGTGTAATATATTAAAGTTATGTACATTAGCACACTGAATCATTTCCCTACTGAGCCTTGGCATTATTTTGGGAACACATACTTTTTTGAAGTCATTTATTTTTAATGGAATAGAAATAAAACTTTAAGCCCCACTGAACTTTCACTATTTGAAAATTTTGTTCTCCACTGACTACTTTCAAAACTTCTGAAGTTTGTTAGCTCCATGGCCCAGGAAAAGAGAGTATGTATACACAAAGCAGGGAGAAATCATGCTAAAAATGTAATTCAAATGTCTAGGTTTTATTACAACTCTTATCAAAGTGTAGTTGGTTTAGAAGTGGAAGTCTAGATTCAACTAGTCTTTCTAAGTTGAATAATCTCTAGCTAAAAACAATTAAAATTCAAATATTATAGTCCAACAACATGCATTTTCTGATTTATGTTATTCAATTAACCTTAATTTTTATCTCTACAATTTTGCATTACTATTCTTTTTATACTTCTATTCATGAAACATCCTAGGACTCTCTATATTTGTGTATTGGTTAAAGCATATAACACGCTTCATGATTTTTCTCCTCCATGTTGTGATTGATTAAACTGGTCCTGTTTATGTTCTATTTCTTCACTTAAAATCTAACTTCCAAAAGCTTTTAAGTGATATCAAAACAATAATACTATACTTAATAGATTATTAGTACAAGACTTTACAAAAAGGTAGATATAACAGTCCTACTATATATCTCAACGTTTGTAAACTTCTGCTTACATAATTGCCATCTTCCATGTAGCTGGCTAAATGATTTCTAAATAATTCTACCAACTTAAAATGTCCTTGTTGTGTTTTTCTTGCAAAATTTTCCACAGGTTTTATGGAGATACATAGGAAAGAAACCAGCCACATTAGGAAACAATACTCAGCTCTATGATTGGATACCCCAGAATGATCTTCTTGGTAAGATTGTGGGGGAAGAAAAGCTGTACAGTAGGACAATAGACAAGTTAAGTAACTGTTTCATAGCAAATAAATTCCATAAATTTTTAATAATTTAAAATTTTGACACCCAATTTTAAAGCAGATGTAATTACATAATTGGCGGTTAATTTTATAGATTCATACTTTCTGTTTCACAAAAGAGCATTTTCAGTTAAGATTAATTACATTTCAAGTTTCATTTTCAGTTCAGATACCATCTCCTCAGTAATATATTCCCAGAAAATGCAAATGCTGTTAATTACTGCTTTTCCTGGGATCACAGTTTTCTGAGAGGGCAATGCCCTCTGTGATCTGCTTTTGTAGGAAACGTATCCTTCTTTAGAGAGTTATATTACAGCTTTTGGACCCTTTCTGTCTCTCAAATTCTGCTAATGTGTTATTATTACACACCCACTTCTCACTCCATCCTCAAATCAGGTCATCCCAAAACCAAAGCTTTTATCACTCATGGTGGAACTAATGGGATCTATGAAGCTATTTACCACGGAGTCCCTATGGTGGGAGTTCCCATGTTTGCTGATCAGCATGATAACATCGCTCACATGAAGGCCAAAGGAGCAGCTGTGGAAGTGAACCTGAACACAATGACAAGTGTGGATTTGCTTAGCGCTTTGAGAACAATCATTAACGAACCTTCGTAAGTACTAAGCCTCCTAAAGATTTGTCTAACATTAATTTCATTTTTTAAATACCAGAAAATGTACATTCTTTAATACTTTTGTAATTATTTTCCAATAACAACCGTAACCTGTCCAATATAAAAACTATTTTATTTGCCAAACTGCTGAGGTGATTTCCTGAAATCAGGAAAAAAAGAAAATCCTAAGACTTCAAATATTCTTTCAATATTTTTCAAAATAAAGAATGGTATGATTATATAAATTCTCATTTTTTTCTGGGTAATCTGCTTAATTTTATAAACTAATTAGTAAGTGTGTACATATTATAAACTAATCAGTAAATACAAAATTGAAATGATAATATGCCCACTAATAATCATTCAGAAATAAGTATTAACACTGAGTATTTACCATTCTATACCTTTCATTAGTGTATGTATACACATAGAGAGAAAATATATAGGGTAGTGAATAATTGTTTAAATATTGATGGGTACTATCTGTGATATTTTAAATAAAATTTAAGTATAATTTTATCTGATTTAGCTTTTAGATTGAAATGAATCTATAAAATATATTGAGCTATATATTTTTGATGATATGTTTTAATTTTAGCCACATATAGTTCAACTCCTGCTTTGAAATTTATCTCTATTTCATTCCAAATTTGTATTACTTATATTGTAATTTTACTTTACCAATATTTGTCATTTTTTCTCACATTTATTTAGTCTTTTTCCTATATTTTAAGTGACTCAGTGTTCACCACTGAATTACAGATTATTTATTCTAAAATATTTAGGATTTATTTCTTGACTGATTATCTCACATGGAATTTTATTTCAATAAAGGCTTGGATATTGAATTCTCTGAGATAATGTTTAGCAATATTCGCTCACTGCTTTGTTATGAGAATGACTTCTATCTGAATATAATTTATTTAGCTCTTGCTTTCTTTCCTTCAGACCTGTGGAAATATTACTCATGGCCTTCCAGTTTAAATTGTGCTATAGGATTTCTGAGTCCTGCCTGATCATTTTATCATTTTGCTTTCTTTTCAATTTGGAAAAGAAATTGTTACTTTTAAAATCAGAAACTCAATTATGGTGTATTCTTACAAATTATTTTATATATTTTCTTCAGTTATACTGTGTCCTTACAGCACTGTTAATCTAGCATAAAAAAACCCAGTTTTTCTTTTCAGAAAGTAAATCTTTTGTGTATTATTTCTTAGAATACCTTTTATTTCCACTTTTTATCTTTACTTCTGGAGCACCAGTTTAGTCTTCCCTATGATAAAATATTTTGGTATGTTTTCCTCTATTATTTCCTAATTGTTCTAATCAATTTTTACTATTCTTAATTCGTTGAGATTGCCTCAAATAGTTCACAAATTAGTAAATTTATTATTTTTACCATGAGCATTGCTTGCTATTTCTAATTTCTTTATTAATTCTTTAAACTGTCATTTTTAACAACTTATTTCATCAGCTCACCTATCTCCTTATCACCTTCCTCTTGCTTTATAATTCAATTTTGATAGTGTATTCATTACCCTCCCGCTGTTATTATATTTTGAATCTCCTCTTCTTTGGACTATATGCCATACCTAAATGCATTTTTAGTTTCTCATTTATTTTTCAATATATGTAAGTGGTTATCAGGCTGTTATTTTTTCTTGGTCTTGGTGTTTGCTCTGAATTTGGGCAGGTGCCTTAAACTTGCTTCTATGTTGTATTGGACTTAATTGTTTTCATGCAGAGTCAAAGCTTGAAGAATAGATGTAATATTTCATTCAGTTTTCCTGAAGGCTGAGATTCAGGAAGTAGAGGAGAAGGTAAACTCGGATAGAATTTAGTGCTTTTTCTTAATGGAACTAACCTGCTTAAAACATCTATTCAGTGCCCTTTGCCAGGCATTTTAGACACGGGGGCAAGTGTACTCATTTCAGAAAAGAAAGACACTCAACACTTGGTTTAGATTCATACGAAGACTCAGCCCTGGTTGTCCACTTTTGCTTCCCATCCACATTCAAATTAATTGACTTTTATTAATACATACATGTTGTATAAGTCATAATTTTAGAAATCATAATTCAGAAGCTAAGTGGTGGGTTAGGAGCTTCTGCAAGACTCAGTATGAACTTTTTTTGACTTCAGTGTCTAGTCAATTAGACTATTACAAAATTGTTAGTGGCTGACAATTTGGTTCATTTTGTTAATTTTCAGCATAGGTACGGTCTGTGATTCTCTTTAACTCTAATGCTTAAAATGATCGTTAAATATTATTATTGACTTAAAACTGTAAACCAAAAATAAAATTCTAAACCTCCCACCTAACCATCTGAATGGACTTCCTCCTCAACCAGGGCTCCTTTAAATTTAATCTTAGAGTCTGTTTTAGGCCATGATGGGAAGTGAGGATCAAACATGCCTCAGTATACCTCTCTGGCATTAGCATCAACACAGACTTTAAGTCTGATAAGAAACATTTCACAATCTATTCTCTCTGAAGCCTACTACCTGAAGGCTCCCTCTGCAAATAAGGACTTGGGTCTCTACAATCGTTTATCTTAACCAAGGCATTCCTTCCCTTTGATCGCAGGTCTTTAGACAAACTCAACCAATTGTCAACCAGAAAACGTTTAAATTTACCTGTAGCCTGGATGCACCCCCACTTCAAGTTGTCCCACTTTTCTAAACCAAACCAATGTATTTCTTAAATGTATTTGATTAATGTTTATGCCTTCCTAAAATGTAAAAACCAAGCTGCATCCCCAAAACCTTGGGCACATATGCTAAGGACCTCCTGAGGGCTGTGTCATGGGCCATGAACACTCATATTTTGCTGTAAGTAAATATCTTCAAATATTTTAGATTTTGACTCATTTCATTGACAAAAATATTGATACAAAAACCAAGAACTATAAATACTGTTAGAAATTTCTAAATAAATGCCTAAAAATTATTTAATTTAAAATACCGTCACTTTAACCCTAAACCAAATACTACCTCTGGGAACACAGGGTACAGTTTAGAGTATACATATGGATGTGTTTGTACTCCATTCTGTTATTCATTAAAGCAATTAATAAACATTAACAATTACATTTGAATAGACAATCATAATCTAATTATTCAGAATATTTTAACATATCAGTCATAAAACATTAGTATATAATAAAACATGAAATAATGAATTTTTGAGTATGGTCTTTAATTTATAGGAAAGCATGTTTTCTTCTTCTTATTATTTTTTGATTCACATGTACAAATTTATTTATTGTCTAAAGTATATTAGGATGATCCATGTGAAATTACTGTCTTGACCCTACCTAAGGTTCAATGCAGTTGAAAGTATGAATATTCTTTTTCACTAGACAGACACACACACACACACACACACACACACACATTCAACACATGTAAACTACTCCTGCTGCTTAATTTAGTGTACCATGTTCTCTTGTAAATGATCACCGTATTTCCCATTCCCCAGTCCTAACAATATCCTGCCAACACCAGGACATCTCTACACAAACCCTTTACCTTCTCTCATCTTCATGAATCCAGGCTGGAACTTTTATTCCAGACACAAACCAAAATGAAACCTGTTAACTTTGGTTTAACAACTGGGGAAACTGCAAGTGAAGACATAATTTGCCTTATAAATATGTAGATATCCATCCAATATTATTTGAGAAGCCATTAGAACTGTTATCTCTGTGACTATTGCTATTGTGATGGCAAGTTGATTAAGAGCTCTAATTCTAGGGAGATGTTTCAATTGAAACATCAAAGTTCAGGTACTTGGATATGCCACTTCTTAAATCACCAGAGTAGTTTTGTTCAGTCTTCATGTTATAGATACAGACACTGTCCTTTTCATCACAAACATACAAATGTGTGCCGCAGAGTAATTATCACAGTGCCAACATCTTAGAACTGTCAAATGACTCACTAATGCTTACTGCCAATATCCTTTGTCTGTCATATGAACTAGTCAGACATTAGAGGATATGCTTATGTATGTGTTAAATGATTTTTATCCCACCATATTAGGTTATGAACCATCTTGGTCTTGGAATCATCCTGCACAGTATAATTCACACAATATCAAAATTACTTTTGGAAAAATTATGCTAGATATATATGTTTACAACTGGCTTACTCTACCTTTTTATGTCTACAATTGATCATACTTGTGTTAAGAATATATTTCATCCACATCTTCCCTTTCATAACTCTTAAAATCCTATGCATTAGCAAAGTTCATGCAAAAATTATATTCTTTCTCAACATAATTATGGCCTTTAACTGGTATAGCAAATATATATCACATGTTTATCTTCAATGAAAATGAAAACAAAAATTATCTAATTTCTGCCTATTTATTTGTCTTCTAGTTATAAAGAGAATGCTATGAGGTTATCAAGAATTCACCATGATCAACTTGTAAAGCCCCTGGATCGAGCAGTCTTCTGGATCGAGTTTGTCATGCGCCACAAAGGAGCCAAGCACCTGCGCCCAGCTGCCCACGACCTCAACTGGTTCCAGTACCACTCTTTGGATGTAATCGGGTTCTTGCTGGTCTGTGTGACAATGGCTATATTTTTGGTCATACAATGTTGTTTGTTTTCCTGTCAAAAATTTGGTAAGATAGGAAAGAAGAAAAAAAGAGAATAGGTCGATTTTGGCATGATTATCATTAACTTTGAGTTGTAGTCTTCTATTTCTCCTTTGTCTCTCCCTGCTGACTATACCCTCTTCCTTTTGCTGTTCTGACACTAGGATACTACCTAATTTTAAATAAGTGCTATTCATAGTATCAAATTATTTTATAGTTCACCTTAATTAATGATTAACATTATGCTGAAACCTGGTAATGCATACAGTGTAGATGGAATTTGATAGGTGTAAGGAAGAGTCAAATTCACAAGTTTTCATATATCAAATAATTCAGGGAGCCACCATAGGACAGTAGTGTGTTATGAGAAAGGTTATGATTTCCTTGTTTTAATAAAAATAAACTCTTCTGTGTGCTCAATTTTGCAGGAGTTAGAGAATGAATTTTAAGTGTGATGTGCATCCCTATTTAATGTCTACAAAATTTTCATTGAGCATATCCAGAAAATCACGGTGTAACTTGCCTGCCTTTCTTCAACGTATATTCTTATATAAGCCGTAGTGCAAGATTTGGGTACTGTCTTTAATAAATAAATCAATTGACTCTTTGATTTCAAGGAGAAAGTTCTATGTTATATGTTGAAGGTGAACAGATCACAGTTAGAGGATATAACAAAGAGAAATCTAGAAAATGATTAATGATTTTATAAAATTTTTAGTTAAGTGTACAAATAATTACATTAAACATCAATTATGTTTAAAAATCACTAATGTTCATAATATATAATCACTATTTGTAACCAAAAGTTTAATTTTATGCCAAAAAATAAAAAATGCTTACTTGGAATTTGAGGTCATTGCATTATTTTTGTCTTTATCTTCCACAAATTTAAATTTATCAATTAATTGTTATGCTATGTATATAAAAGACTAAGAGCTTGACCAAGGATATGGCATAATAAATTTTTACCAATGGAAAGCACTAGTTGAAGGCAAATGCTTTTACTTGATTCAGCTTTGCATTAATTTAATAAATATATTAAAGATTTTACTTTATTTACCCTTTATAAATTTAATGACATTTCTAACTAAAGTGTTAATTTCAATATTTGAAATTGAGAAAATAAATTACATTCATTGGCTTAGTAAAATTTTTGATATTCTTCTTTCTTTCACCCTTTCTTTTTTCAATTTTACATTATTTTAAGTTCCAGGATACATGTGCAGGTTTGTTACATAGTAAACGTGTGCCATGGTGGTTTGCTGCACCTATCAGTCCATCACCTACGTATTAAACCTAGCATGCATTACCTACAGGCATATAGCTAGGCATACACTCAATTTTAATAGTTTGTAAAATCTAGAAATATAGCCAAACATAGAGTCAACTGATATTTGACAAGAATGCAAAACTATACAATGAAGAAAAAAATAGTCTCTTTAACAAATACCAGTGGGCAAACAGATTTATCAATATTCAAAAGAATAAAATTGAACCCCTTACCTCAAGCCATATATAAAAATGGACTCAAAATAGATGATTAAAAAAAAATCCAAATGTAAAAGCAAGAACCATAAAATGCTTAGCAGGAAGAGTATGGGTATAACTTTCTAGCCCTGAATTTTGCAAGGCTTTTAGATATGACACCAAAAGCAGAAGCAACCAAATTAAAATTGATAAATTGGACTTCACTGAAATTAAATTTTTTGTACATCCAAGAACACCATCACTAAAGTCTGAAGAGAAACCAGACTTTGGAGGATATAGTTGCAAATTACATACATGGTAAATGACTTGTGTAAGAAATTTATAAAGAAAGCTCACAGCTCAATGATAAAAGAAACAAATGACCCGATCCAAAAATGTGCATAAGATCTGAACAGTCATTTCTCTAAGGAATATGTAAATGTCCAATGAGGACAAATGAACAAATGTAATGTCCAATAAGAACAAATGAGAAAAATGCTCTGCATCATTACGTTCAACATTATTACAGGAAAATGTTAGTAAAAATCACAATGAGATACCACTTGACTCTTACTAACACGGCTATTAACAAAAAGATAAATAATTAAAAGTGTTGGCAAGGATGTGGAGAATTTGGAATCTTCATACTTTACTTGTGTGAATCAAAAATTATTCAGGCATTTTGAAACAATCTGCCAGTTTATCAAAAGTTTACACAGAGTTACAATATGACCCAGCAATTCTACCTCTAGTAGTATACCAGAGACAAATGGGAATGAGTCTATACAAAATTAATACGTGCGTGTTGATAAACAACATCTTAACCAAAACTGGAAGGAAAACTACAGTCGTCATTGATAAATGAATAAACAATATGATGTAGAATATTATTTGGCAATAAAAATAATGAAGTCTTGATGCATGCTATACCATTAATGAAACTTTTAAAAACATTATACTAAGTATAGATGTCAAACAACAAAGATCACATACTGTGTAACTCCCTTCATATGAAATGCTCTTAATAGGAAAATCGATAGAGATAAAAAGTAGGGGAGCCGAGCGCAGTGGCTCACGCCTGTAATCCCAGCACTTTGGGAGGCCGAGGCGGGAGGATCACGAGCTCAGGAGAGGGAGACCACGGTGAAACTGCGTCACTATTAAAAATACAAAAAATTAGCCAGGAGCGGTGGCGGGCGCCTGTAGCCCCAGCTACTCGGGAGCTGAGGCAGGAGAATGGCGTGAACCCGGGAGGAGGAGCTTCCAGTGAGCCGAGATGGCGCCACTGCACTCCAGCCTGGGTGACAGAGCGAGACTCTGTCTCAAAAAAAAAAAAAAAAAAAAAAAAGAGGTTAGGTTTTCCCAAAAAAGGAAAAAAAAAAGTAGGTTAGTGTTTGCCTAAAATGGAAGATAAAGAATGGCTAAGGGTACAGTGTTTCTTTTGGTGGGTGATAAAATACTCTAAATCGTGTTCTAGTTGTTGAGAAATTCTATGAATATACGATTAACCGTTGAATTGTATATTAAAAACTTTTTTTTTGGAAGACAGGGTTCACTTATCACCAAGGCTGGAGTGCAGTATTGCAATCTCCACTCACTGCAGCCTCAACCTCCTGGGCTCATGGCATCCTCCCACCTCAGCCTCCCAAGTAGCTGGGACTACAGGTGCGCACCACCACAGCCAGCTAATTGTTCATTTTGTTTTTTTGTTTTTGTAGAGATGAAGATTCACTGTGTTGCCCATGTTGATATCAAATCCCTGGGTTTAAGCAATCCACCTTCCTGGGTTTCACAAAGTCCTGCGATTACAGACGTGAGCCATTGCACCCGGCCATTGAGTTGTACACTTTAAACTGATAAATATATGATATGTGTTTTGTATGCCTACACATTTTTTACACACAAAAGTATCTTGAACGGTGACATCCAAGAAATGGTGATTCAGCTGTATAATTACTTTATCTTCAGTTCTGTGTCAAGGAGACTGCAGACAAAGAAGTCTCCATTTGTCACTGTACTTGACACTTCACAAACCTCTTACATGACTTTGGTGTCTAGAAAACACAAGTTCAAGTCTTACTGGGGAGTAAAACACTTGTAATTTTAAAAGACACATTAACACACACTTGTAAGCATGAGATCATCTGCCTTTTCTTGATCCGTTTGTCATCCAGAAACTGATTGTTCAGATAATGTATTTACTTTGACATTACTATGGTTTGAATGTGTCCCTTCCAAAATTCAGGGGTTGTCAATGTGACAGATTATGAGGAGGGGCCTCTTAGAAGTGATATCGCCTTCTTCCTGAATGGGATGAGGTCTTTATAGAAGAGGATTCAAGCAGCATTCAGCAGGCTTGCTTTTCCACCACATGAAAATGCAGGATTGGTCACTTTTGCCATTCCACTTTCACCATGTGAGGATGCAGCAAGAAGGCTTTCCCTAGATACCAGCAACTTCCTCTTTAACTTGCCAGCCTCCACAACTGTGAAAAAACAATTTCTATTCTTGGTAAATTATCCAGTCTCATGTATCTTGTTATAATAGCAAAGCTGCGTAAGCCAGATGTGTTGGAGTTTTCTTTTAAATTCTTGATGATTTCTCCTTAGTTTGAAGCAACAGCAATAGCATAGAGAAATAAGCATTGCAGTTAACTAGGATGCCTGTGAAATGAACTTCAGTTTTGCTCCCCCTACAGTTGAGTTGTTACTTTAGGTAGAGGAGTTGTGGAAAGGTGCTGGTAAAATATAGACATTGGATCAATATGAAATGAATTGAGAACTGTAATGAAGTGAATTGAGAACTCATATGAAGTGAGTATTGAATAAACTTGTACAGAGAGGTCATGCAGTGACTGTTCTAGACCTTTATTTTCCATTTTCCTTGATCTCAATAGACTATCTAGTATTAAATTTGAACTTTTTAATACATGTTGCACTACCGATGGATTGTAGAATTTTTTGACAGGATAGATCAATGCATAAAAGATGTGCGCAAAGATACATTTTGGACTGATATGGCACTACTACGAAACAATTATGAGGATATTCTGAATGTCATGAAAATCTTTGTAAAAATTTGGTTTTGAACAACAAACTTTAAAAAAAAAATACAAAATTTGAGGTTTGATGTCATTCTTGCACATGCCAGTGGTCTCAGTGGTGAGCTGCTGACTGAGCTACTAAAGCATCCTTTTGTACAGTTTCTGCTTCTTTCCTGGATACATACTGGAGAAATATAGTGGAGGACTTCAATTACCTCTTTCCTACATGCATGTTGTTCTGTCAAAATTTTATAATCAAATAGCATAAATGGAGAACACTATATATATATA
>NW_016807873.1:78907-82062 GCF_001698545.2 Rhinopithecus bieti
TATATATATATATATATGTGCGTTTTCTTTTGACTCTTGGTTTCAAACATTCAATAAGAAATGGGATCACTTTTAAAGTGTGCCATCAGGGCCTGATGTGGTGGCTCATGCCTGTGGTCTCAGTTCTTTGGGAGGCTGAGGTGGGTGGATCATTTCAGGTCAGAAGTTTGAGACCAGCCTGGCCAGCATGGTGGAACCCTGTCTCACCTAAAAATGCAAAATTGGCTGAGCAGGGTAGCGTATGGCTGTAGTTTCAGCTACTCGGGAAGGCTGCCTCATCTCGAACTCGGGGTCAGAGGTTGCAGTGGGCCAGAATCACGCCACATTTCTTCAGCCTGGGTGACCGAGTGAGACTCCGTCTCAAAAAATACAGTAAAAATGTGCCATCAAGTTAGAAGTTTTAAATTCGTGGTACAAGAATTACCATGGATGTGCTTGAAAGAAACACACAGATGACCTTTTTTTCTGAGACAAGCTCTGTGTTGCACAGGCTGGAATATGGTGGCACGAGCATGGCTCACTTGTAACCTCAACCTCCCAGGCTCAAGAGATCCACCTGCTTCAGGTGGATCCACCTGCTTTCATGTGACTGGGACCACAGACGTGTGCCACCATGACCAAATGATATTTTCACTTTTTGTAGAGAGGAGGGGGAATTTAACATTGTTGCCAGGTTGATCTCGAACACCTGGGCTCAAGCGATCTGCTCGCCTTGGTGCCCAAAGTGCTGGGATTACAGGTGTTAGGTTTTTTTTTTTTTTTTTTTTTTTTTTTTTTTTTTTTTTTTTTTAAGAGACAGTCTTACCTCATTTTGTCATACAGGGTTGAATGACTTTCTAAAATTGCAGAAAGCATATTAATCTAAAATTTGTGTAATTTTTGTAAATTTGTAAATTTGTAATTTTGTAAATTTGAAATTTGTGTAAATTTCTGCAATCTAAAATTGCAGAAAGAATATTATATTCTTGCTGTTTATAATATTGTGGTCATACCAAAGAGAAAGAGTATTTCTCCCTAGATAAAATTACAAGTAAAAAATTTATGTTTTACTTTTACTCATAAAAGGTATTGTAGAATACAAAACGTTTTTCAAACTGGTTTCGTCTTTGATTGGCTTTTATAATCCACACTTCACAAGAAGAAATGCATTTAACTTTTAAGAATAACTTAGTCAAAAAGTATAATGTTACCTTGCCTTGCACAACCTTTAACTATTACAAATGATGTTGTGTCCTTCCCCTTTGTCCAGTATTTTCCAAATGGTAAAAAGTTTAACATTTAAGCTTATACTGAGAAACCTTGGCACATTTCAGCAGTTTTGTTTTGCTTTTGGTGGAGAGCACCTGATCTCGACTTTACAGACAATGTATTTACTCTAAATTACACTTTTATAGACACAAGGGAAAGTGTAGCTTGTGAAGGCACTCAGGAGCCATAAAATGTGGTCAATCACAATAAATAACATAAGCTAAACAAAGTATTCACACTTTCATTTTTAAATAAGGAATTTAAGATCCATAGTAAAAGTTAAATGCTTGGAAGAGACACAAATTCAAGATGATAAAATATTAATTAGAAAATGCACAACATGCCTCAAGTATGTCAACACTGGACTCCACAAAGAAGGCATAACCATGAAAATAACACTGCCTTTATTTTGGGCTCTCAAAATCAAAAGTAAGATTAGAACTAATATATTTAATCTATCACAGATATTTAGTACACTCCATGCACTAACATTTTCTTAAAAAAAAAACGCTAATATTGTACAATGTTTCTGTGTTTTACATTATTTTTTCCCATAGCTGTTGAAAATTTTAGCCTCAATTTGAAACGTGACCTGCATAATAAGCTATAAGTTGTCAATAATTCTGTTTCTTTGGAAAAGTACAATTGTGATATTTACTCATTTTCCCAGATAGCTAAAAGGGAAAATAAGAAAAAATATACACTGGATCTGCAGTTAAGTTTTTGATAATACCAAGGATCAAAAACAGATAAAACAACATTTGTTGAAGATGAAAAGGTATTACACTGATCTTAATAGAGATGTTGCCATCTCTGGGTAAGGATGCTGACTGAGCCTGTTCAGTTTCTTCACCTCGATGTGTTTTCTCTTCTACGACAGACCTCCAAGAGACAAGATCCATGTAGTCAGCCACACAAGTCCATTTGACCTTTCTCATTCTTCTCTAGTCTTTTCTCTGTGACTTTTGAGAAAAATGCTCAGTTCACAATATTAGCTGCCTGCTTCTGATTGGTAGGAGGTATATAATAAAACTACTCCCACCAAAGCACTCAATAGTCTAGACTTGATACTTAAAATTTAATTTTCAGCATTCCTCAACAAGGATATCTTGAGGTAATAGAAGATATTTTGGTAAGTGAAAATAATTCCTGCTTGAAACACAGCTTATTGAACTCAAGAGCTCATTTCTTTGAGTATTAGGCAGTTCTCAATAAATTGATGTACACTGAAGAATGATTCTAAAGAGGTTACTGATATCCTTTTTGGGAATAGATTTAGAAAACTGAAGGTACTCTCCAGCTCTACAATTCTGTATTAGAAACAATAGGGAAATGAGAAAGTGCCTTTATATTGCAATCTAGTGGATCTCTTGGCGGGGGACACCTATCTAACCTGCGTAGTAGTTGAGGAACAAGACAAGCTCCCAACCACATGAAAATCAACTTGAAATAACATCAAATTCAGCCTGATCAATATACTGGAAACCCATAGCTACAAAAAATTAGCCGGGACGGGCGCTACACGCCTGTATTCCCAACTACTTGGGAGGTAGAGGCAGGAGGATCGCTTGAGCCCAAGAGGCCAAGGCTGCAGCGAGGTGTGGTCATGCCACTGCACTCCAGTCTGGGTGACAGAGCAAGACCCTGTCTCAACAAAATGAGACAAAAACATCGACTGCATTCCATATTCAGGTTCTGTAACAGTGACATGTCTACTGAATTATTTTTATTTCTTTTAGGAATGTCTATATCTATGGATTGTCACTATTAAAAAAAAAAACTGTGAGCTTGACAAAGAGAATAAGATCATACTTTTTTATTTTTTAAAGGAAATGGGATTAGTTTTACAGTGAAGAACTCTGTAAGTTTTTAATTGGTAGTCTGAAGCCCTACCTTTCCTTGTGCCT
>NW_016807873.1:85736-93663 GCF_001698545.2 Rhinopithecus bieti
CCAGGTGAGGCGATGCCTCGCCCTGCTTCAGCTCTCGCTGGTCAGGCTGCAGCAGCTGACCAGCACCGATTGTCCGGCACTCCCTAGTGAGATGACCCCAGTACCTCAGTTGAAAATGCAGAAATCACCGGTCTTCTGTGTCGCTCGCGCTGGGAGTTGGAGACTGGAGCTGTTCCTATTCGGCCATCTTGCTCCGCCCCTCCCTTGTGCCTTTTAAGGTAAGTTTATATAAATATAAAATCAAAAAACTGTATGTTTTATAGGTGAAATGATAAAATGCAAAGATAAAATTATCAATAATCTTACAAATATGGGGGAAAGTCTGCTGTTAGCGGATCAGATAGAAGCCTGTGGCCATCACTCATACAGGACACTGTAGGAAGTCATACGACCATGAATTAGTGAATTTCAGATTTATTTAAGCAATTAGATATACATTTTCCATATATTCATTTTTATCTTATAATAACTCAGCAGACGTCTTCCTAATATCTCGATAAACAAAGACATAGATTGATGAGGCACACATATATTTCTAGCACAGTTGTGTAGCACTGAGGAAATTGCATGTCCTTGTACAGATCAGTTTCCTTATTAAAAATGAAAATATTTATTTCCTATTACTTAAAGGACTCGTCACAGGTGAGAAATACATTATCTTTATCTCCAGATGAAAAAAAAAAAAAAAAACCCTGTATTTTGAGGTTTTAATAATTATGCATTTCTTTATTAAGTCCTCACAAGTCCATTTTAAATACATAAAACCCCATTAATGCTTGGAGATATATGTAATTAGTCTTTACTTTCTAAAATCTATTTTCCTCCATTTAAAAACTCTGCCAAAACTAAGGGTGAGCACAAATTTTTATTTCCACAATTTATGAAAACATTCCAGCTGCTATTTGCAAATATTTATATAAACAATATTCTTCAGTTCTTAACATAACCAAAAGCATTAGTGGGTACCAGATATTCAGACATTCTCTCAAAAACATCACATTCACTTGGAAAGCCAAAGTTCAGGAACCAGTTTGGTAAATAGTAGAAACTAAAATGGATGCTCCTGGGAAACCTTTTTCCATGGATATGTTAAGATTACTTGATTCTGGGGCTAAAATAGTTGTTTACATGTTTGTCTTTAGAGAGAAAATAAATGCATATTCAATTGTATAGTGCGTTATTTTAATAGCTAGATGATGTTAGAGACAGTCTCCTTTACCTTTCATATATATGTGTATGTATGTGTGTGTATATATATACTATATAACACAAATTATTGATACAAATTATATTATGTACACGTTAGTGTAATTATTTCATTAATGCACAGATACTTTCTAAAGCATTGGCTGTATTATTCCAACGTATTTTGGAAAATTACACAGTCTATTCACATGACAATAGTCTCATTATGCTGTCTGTTATTTTACTCATTCAGGGAGACCCACTGCATTGTCTAAGACAATGGGGAAACAGAAATATGGCTAATTAGAACCGAATAGTATTTAGTATTTTCTCTCTCAAACTCACAAGCTTTGATTTTGTTGAAGGATCCCACTGAAAACCTGCTAACCTCCTGTCTAAGGTAACTATCATTATCATTATAGAGTAAAGTGAGATGCCTGTGAGACACTAAGAATAGGGTCACTGAAACTAAGGAATTAATTACTCAACACATAAGACAGTATAAACCATTTCCTCAAAAACTATTTATAAAGTGATTAAAATACACCAGAGGTAAGTGCTGGATTTGCAGAGAAACAAATTTAGGCACCTTTTCTACTCCCATAGACTTGAAATTCTATTTGGAATTGTAGAATAAAAAGCACGTCATAAAAATTTATAAAATGTTTTAGAAAGGAAGGACCACAATGCTTACAGAACATTCAGTAGGAATAGTAAGTACACCAGCAACACTGATCATAAAAGTGAGACCTGAATGATTTGCAGAAACAGGTCAAGTGAGAGGAAGACACAAAATGAAAGCAGGTAGAGTAGTAATGATAGTTCAGTTCCAAAGATTCCAAGTTTAGTTTAGCAGGAAGAGGTTGAATAAAGAGGCAGATTTCCTTAGAGAGATAGTTTGGAATCAGATAGCAGAAATACATTTGAAACATGTGACGAAGGCATTGGGGAGCCAGAGGGGGGAAAAAAAAAAAAATGAGCTGGGGAAAGATATGATCAGACTTCACTTAAAAAAAGCCTTAAGCTGTAATCCCAGCACTTTGGGAGGCCGAGACGGGCGGATCACGAGGTCAGGAGATCGAGACCATCCTGGCTAACACGGTGAAACCCTGTCTCTACTAAAAAAAAAATACAAAAAAAACTAGCCGGGCATGGTGGCGGGCGCCTGTAGTCCCAGCCACCCGGGAGGCTGAGGCAGGAGAATGTTGTAAACGCGGGAGGCGGAGCTTGCAGTGAGCTGAGATCCAGCCACTGCACTCCAGCCTGAGTGACAGAGCAAGACTCCGTCTCAAAAAAAAAAAAAAAAAAAGCCTTAAGATACAGTGCCTGGTTTTGACTGCAGAGGGCTAAGACTATGCAAAGTAGCATTTAGGAGATGGATGTAAGAGTTCAGGCAACATTTGATAAAATTATTCAAGAATATTCTTATCCGAGATGACTATGACTACTCTAATAATAGTAGTACAAATCTTATAATTGCATTGTGTGGGAAAAGCAGTTAATAGAGACAAAACTGTTAAAATATATTTGATACCTAGTCAGTGATTTGAATTAATGTTGACTAGTAACATTATTGCTATTTCTTGTTACTAACACTATTAATTTCCTAATATGTGCCAGACACTTCAGATCAGGGTCAAGCAGAAGGAAGCCAGGTATGGAGAGAGGTTCAGATACCCCATAAAATACAGTAATAGCTAACTTTCAAATATGTACAATACAACTTTGATCTAAATATTGTGTTAAATATTTATGAGATATTCTTTAGTTTTATATCCTATATAGTTTTCCTATAATCACCTTTACTAATTTTTTTTGCTGTAAACCTGAAGTTACATTTAATGCTTATATAGCAAATGTATGTTAAAAATGTGTTCATTATACTCTAGTTTATGAAGATTGTTTGGTAACTCCAAAATCAGTACTTCATTTTGGTATTAGGCATATACCAAATGGCTTAGCTATAGATGACCATAATGATCACTGCTGTCTATGCTTTGTAGTTTGTCACTGAAAAGTTAACAGTAAGTTGAACAAAATTTAGCATCATCACAATTTTGGAAAATTTTCAAATGCTTTATTATTTATGAACTATCAGTCAGTTCAATAGTTAAAGAATTTACAATGCTAGCAAATATGATAATATTCTGAATATAAGTGAAAATGTCACTGGAATTTTTTTTTTTTTTTTTTTTTTTTTTTTTTTTTTTTGATATGGAGTCTCGCTCTGTCGCCCAGGCTGGAGGGCAGTGGTGCGATCTTGGCTCTCTGCAAGCTCTGCCTCCAGAGTTCACGCCATTCTCCAGCCTCAGCCTCCCGAGTAGCTGAGACTACAGGTGTCCGCCACCACACCCGGCTAATTTTTTGTATTTTTAGTAGAGACAGGGTTTCACCATGTTAGTCAGGATGGTCTCGATCTCCTGACTTTGTGATCCACCCGCCTCGGCCTCCCAAAGTGCTGGGATTACAGGAGTGAGCCACAGTGCCCCGCTGTCACTTGATTTTTTTAATGGAAGAAATGCTTAGTAATTTGTAATTAGAAACAAGTTATATGCAATTTCTAAGCAGAACTAACTTAGTTCTCATATATAAATGATTGCATATATTTGATTTTTTGTAAATCATCAGCTGTCAGACTTAACTTATGGCACAAGTGAATAAAAGTAAATTATCTCCAATTTAACTGATTTAAAAATAAAAAGCTTAATACTAAATTCTGTAGATGGAAGTGAGTATAGTAAATACATTAATAAAAAAGGTGTAGATGATTAGTAATTTATTATTATTCTTTACGTTAGAATTGTGACTGCTTAACAATTACTTAAATGTTTGAATTTATCACTTATTATCTTATTTGTCTAAGTCACTATGTGTGAAACATCATGATTGCGTTTAATCTAATTTAATGTAAAATAAATAAAAAATAGGTTGGTGCAAATGTAATTGAGGTTTTTGACATTACTTTTTTGAAAACTGCAATTACTTTTACACCAACCAAATATTTCATTTATTTAATTAACTATTTATTTATTTATTTGTTTTCACTTCAGGTTTCCATAGTTCGGTTACTTAACCTGTCCTGTCCTCATATCCTTACCAGCTTTATGGAAGGCATTTAACTAGGTGACCTCTTTGTCATTTTAGAATTCTTACGAATATGCTATAATTTGAATTTGACTCATATGACAAAGTCCTTTTTTTTTTTTTTTAAACTTGCACTTTAAGTTCAGGGGTACAAGTGACGGTTTGTTCCATAGGTAAACTTGTGTCATAGGGATTTGTTGTACAGATTATTTCATCACCCAGGTATTAAGCCCAGTACCCACTAGTTGTTTTTCCTGATCCTCTCCCTCCTCACAACTTCTACCCTCTGAAAAACCCCAGTGTGTGTTGTGGCCCTCTGTGTGTCCACGTGTTATCATCATTACGGTCCCTTATCTGTATGGTTCTATGGAAATTTGGTGACAGGAAATCAGATACATTAGTACCAATACTCAGCTGTATAAGTGGGTATCAGCCAAACAGGTTGAAAATGATCCAACAGAAAACTAACTCTTTCACCATTTGTTATTTAAAAACTCAAAATCTAACTTCATTACATTACTATCCCAGTCCTGGGGAAAAATACAATAAACTATAACAGTTTCCATTTTATCATACACAGTCACATCATTTATGGCCAGAAACAAACTACCTTTGTTTCTAGTGTAGTTACGTTGCACAGATAACTTCCCAATAATTTTCTGGTTTGTCTCTCTCCTAATTTGAATGTTACACCTACACTTTCTCCTAATATATAGATATTTCAAATACAACTAAAAAATAACAGCCCTTCTTTTATTATCAGTGACTGTATTTTCTATGGGAATGAATCCCCAGTCTTTATTATGAAGTGTTCATGCATATTGTGATAGAGTGTGGCCTGTCCTTCCTCTATTCAAGAATCACCACCACCCCGCTCCCTGCTGCCCTGGACACCACGCCCTATCACACTCTGTGACTTTACTATTTCTCTAAAAGAACATGTTCTATCATGCATTCTGGTTTTGAGGGCTGGAGTGGGGGATATGCAGGTTTTCTTTATCCATGGTGTACCCTTTCTATTTGTCCACTTGACAATCTTGTATTCATTCTTCAAGCCTCAAGTCACATACCACTTGTGGAGCCTTCACTTTTCGCCCCAGAGGTGCTTCTTTCTCTGAGATCTAAAGCAATTTTAATGCAGTTTTACTGTAATAGTAATTTGTTATCTAGAGAACACTGCCCGTTTCATTGCTTCATATTGTGCATTGCTCATTTTATTTCTAAGACTTACAACGAATAATTATTCAGAAATTCATCGAATCCTAGGTCATCCAAAAACCAAAGCTTTCATAACTCATGGTGGAGCCAACGGCACCTATGAGATGATCTACCATGGGATCCTTATGTGAAGGAGGCTTCCTTTGTTTGCAGATCAACCTGATAACATTGTTCACATGAAGGCTAGGGGAGAAGCTGTTAAACTGGACACAAAAATGATGTCAACTACAGATTTGCTCAATGCATTAAAAGCAGTCATTAATGATCCTTCATGAATGTACAGGTTTTTTTTTTTTTTTTTTTTTTTTTTTTTTTTTAACTACATAGCATGTATTGATGAGTTCTTACATGAAGACCAGGGGAGCAGCAGTGACTCCGAACATGAACACAATGCTGAGTACATATATGTATTTTTTAATGCTTGAAGACAATCGTTAAGAAACCATTGTGAGTATCACAATCTGTTGTGTGTGTGTGTGTGTGTGTGTGGTTTTAATGGAAACATTTGACAGAGGTTTTAGGATAGTGCATACGTTTTGAAATAGTTGAAAAGTGAAATAAGAGAAATTGCTGCTGGTGGTAACAGAAGGATTATGAGGAAGATTGAGAGCAAACCTGAAGCAGGGAACCATGAATGTCATGACAGTACTGACTAATTTATGCGGGTCTTTCAGTAAGAGAGCTCATCAAATGTTATATTTTAAATAAATTTTATTTTGTATATTGAAGGTATACAAAGTGATGTTATGGGATATAAATACAGAGTAAAAATTTTACCACAGTGAAGCAAATAAACATGTCCAGCATCTCACATTAGTTGCACATTTTCCCTTATCTTTAAAACTCTTTAAAAATAATTCATTTTCTGCTACCATCCTCGCTCATTACCCAGCCTGTGGTCCACTCCCACCACCAGCTGGAACCCTGGGGACTACGACGTCCCTCAAACCTTGCTTCTAGGAGACAAAAAGAACATCCAGTCATGGATAAAAATGAGCTGGTTCAGAAAGCCAAACTAGTCGAGCAGGCTGAGCGATATGATGACATGGCAGCCTGCATGAAGTCTGTAACTGAGCAAGGAGCTGAATTATCCAATGAAGAGAGGAATCTTCTCTCAGTTGCTTACAAAAATGTTGTAGGAGCCCATAGATCATCTTGGAGGGTCATCTCAAGTATTGAACAAAAGATGGAAGGTGCTAAGAAAAAACAGCAGATGGCTCGAGAATACAGAGAGAAAATTGAAAGGGAGCTAAGAGATACCTGCAATGATGTACTGTCTCTTTTGGAAAAGTTCTTGATCCGCAATGCTTCACAAGCAGAGAGCAAAGTCTTCTATCTGAAAATGAAAGGAGATTACTATCGTTACTTGGCTGAGGTTGCCACTGGTGATGACAAGGAAGGGATTGTGGATCGGTCACAACAGGCATACCAAGAAGCTTTTGAAATCAGCAAAAAGGAAATGCAACCAACACATCCTATCAGACTGGGTCTGGCGCTTGACTTCTCTGTGTTCTATTATGAGATTCTGAACTGCCCAGAGAAAGCCTGCTCTCTTGCAAAGACAGCTTTTGATGAAGCCATTGCTGAACTTGATACATTAAGTGAAGGGTCATACAAAGACAGCACGGTAATAATGCAATTACTGAGAGACAACTTGACATTGTGGACATCGGATACCCAAGGAGGCAAAGCTGAAGCAGGAGAAGGAGGGGAAAATTAACCGGACTTCCAACTTTTGTCTGCCTCATTCTAAAATTTACACAATAGATCATTTGTCATCCATGCTGTCCCACAAATAGTTTTTTGTTTACGATTTATGACAGGTTTATGTTACTTCTATTTGAATTTCTGTATTTCCCATGTGGTTTTTATGTTTACTATTAGGGGAGTAGAGCCAGTTAACGTTTAGGGAGTTATCTGTTTTCATCTTGAGGTGGCCAATATGGGGATGTGGAATTTTTATACAAGCTATAAATGTTTGGCATAGTACTTTTGGTACATTGTGGCTTCACAAGGGCCAATGTAAAACCGCTTCTGTGTTTAAGCAAAGAAAACTGCCTACATATTGGTTTGTCCTGGTGGGGAATAAAAGGGATCATTGGTTCCAGTCACAGGTGTAGTAATTGTGGGTACTTTAAGGTCTGGAGCACTTAGAATGCTGTGGTAGAAACATACCCCATGGACACCACAGGTTAAACCATGTATATCTGTGGAACACTCAATCTCAATGTGCACATCTTTGACTACAGCTGCAGAAGTGTTCCTTTAGACAAAGTTGTGACCCATTTTACTCTGGATAAGGTCAGAAACAGTTCACATTCCATTATTTGTAAAGTTACCTGCTGTTAGCTTTCATTATTTTTGCTACACTCATTTTATTTGTATTTAAATGTTTTAGGCAACCTAAGAACAAATGTAAAAGTAAAGATGCAGTAAAAAT
>NW_016807873.1:94849-96648 GCF_001698545.2 Rhinopithecus bieti
TTATTATTATAAAAGAAGATACTAGTATACATGTAGCTATATTCTTTGTTTTTATAGCTGTGGCTGCTTTTCTTTGAAATGAAATATAAAATCAAAAAATAATTGACTTGAAAAATAAGTTGTCAAAATGTCTCCAGCCAGAAATACGAGGCTTCCATATAGCAGTTTTTGGTTTTGACATGGTAAGCCAAATACTGACACGCATTCTTATTCTTTGTCTATTAGTCTATAATTATTTCAACAGCAAAACAAATGGAAGTACAATGCCTCAAATTAAAATATTGAGCACCACTTAGATTCTAAAAACCACAATACAAAAAAGAGAGTAATAATTGCAAATGTTTACTGAGAACCTCTTTATTGTGAGAATAATTCCACCAGGTATCCTAAGATTCAAACTAAATACAACCAGTTTCATGCTTTTAAACATTAATCCACTGATGTAAGGTCAATACTAACTCCTGATCAATACTAACTTCTTATCAGCTTTGTCTGGAAGTGGACCTGAACCTTGTCATAGATTTGTTTCCTATCTCTAGGCTTTGATACTATTTTGAACCTTGTATTCCACATCCATTACTATTTTGAACCTTGTATACAACATCCATTAATAATTCTTATAGCAGATAATTAAACTTTGTATTCTCAAATTATACATATGTGTATATATATGTATATATGTATATATATATGTGTATATATATGTGTGTGTGTGTGTATGTATACTTCCTTTTGGCTTTAACTTCTTCCACTCTCTAGGCTAGAAATACTTGTTCTCTCTTAAATGTTCTCTTCACATCTTGAAAACTTATGCATCCAACAAATTCTAGTCCATAAACCAAAATCTCTATAATCACTTTGAAATAAAATATTTTAGTTTTCATCCATGTTATGTGGCACTCATTTTAAACTTCTGCAAAAAAATTTCACATATTTATCTTTTCTAGTTTATTCTATACGTTGTTGTCTATTTGATTTTATTTTAGCTGTAGAGAGAATGTTACATGGTTATGGATCATTCATTATGCTCAGGCTATGAAGTCTTAAGAAGTCTTCTGGATTGAGTTTGTCACACACCAAAAAGCAACCAAGTACCTGTGCCAACTGCACACAACCTCACCTGGTTCCAGTTCTGCTCTCTGCATGTGCTGGCGTGCATAGAAATTCTTACTCTATTTGTCATAAAATATTGCTTTTTTGGTTATCAAAAGTTTGTTAAGTCCATAAAGAAGGAAAAGAAATATTAGCACTCTTTGAGATCTAAGGCTGGTAGGCATGACACCAGAGATCATTCCATTTAATTCCACATCTATGCATTAAGTTGTGGCAAGATTCTCCTCTACATTTCATAAAACCTGTAATTCCTGATTTATTTAAATATTTTACTCTTGGTTAAACATTAAGTATTGTGTAATTATAATTTTAGAAAACCTCAAATAATTGAATTTTCATGCTTACAAGTGTATATTTTTAAAGTTTAAAAAAAAACAAGATTCACTGGAATTTCTTTTTTATTTTTATTTTTATTTTATTTATTTTTTATTTTTTATTATACTTTAAGTTCTAGGGTACATGTGCATAACGTGCAGGTTTGTTACATATGTATATTTGTGCCATGTTGATGTGCTGCACCCATCAACTCGTCAGCACCCATCAATTCATCATTTACATCATGTATAACTCCCCAATGCAATCCCTCCCCCCTCCCCGCTCCCCGTGATAGGCCCCGGTGTGTGATGTTCCCTTTCCCGAGTCCAAGTGATCTCATTGTTCAGTTCCCACCTATGAGTGAGAACATG
>NW_016807873.1:97550-163531 GCF_001698545.2 Rhinopithecus bieti
AAGGACCTCTTCAAGGAGAACTACAAACCACTGCTCAGTGAAATCAAAGAGGACACAAACAAATGGAAGAACATACCATGCTCATGGATAGGAAGAATCAATATCGTGAAAATGGCCATACTGCCCAAGGTTATTTATAGATTCAATGCCATCCCCATCAAGCTACCAATGAGTTTCTTCACAGAACTGGAAAAAACTGCTTTAAAGTTCATATGGAACCAAAAAAGAGCCCGCATTGCCAAGACAATCCTAAGTCAAAAGGACAAAGCTGGAGGCGTCACGCTACCTGACTTCAAACTGTACTACAAGGCTACAGTATCCAAAACAGCATGGTATTGGTACCAAAACAGAGCTATAGACCAATGGAACAGAACAGAGTCCTCAGAAATAATGCCACACATCTACAGCCATCTGATCTTTGACAAACCTGAGAGAAACAAGAAATGGGGACAGGATTCCGTATTTAATAAATGGTGCTGGGAAAACTGGCTAGCCATAAGTAGAAAGCTGAAACTGGATCCTTTCCTTACTCCTTATACGAAGATTAATTTAAGATTCACTGGAATTTCAATCTGTTGATTTGAAATCAGAAAGACTAGATGTTTTCACTGTGCATTTTAACAACATCTTCTGTATAAACAAAATACAATCAAACAGAATGTATGTGTTTCTGTCAAAGAAAATCAAAGCGAGGTCCTTGTTAAAGATTGCAAGGCAGATGTTATTTTGACTACTGAAGTAGGGGATAGAGACTACTGTATAAACTGAGCTCAACTCCAATGGAAACAAAGGTAATGAGGTTTATAAAGAGAAAACTGATATGAATAAAAAGGAAATATGAGGAAACAAAAATGAGGAAAACAAGGGACTAGTAGGACTATATGAAAATAGAATATTACATCAAAAGGAAGTGGAAAATAATTGCTAATTGCTCAGGAACATCAGCTAAATAGCGTATATTTTGCAGTCTGGCAGGTTCATGCTATTTTCAGCAAAGTCTCAACATGAAGGCTGGGGTCACTTTTCAGGACAAATCCATCACCTAGTGCACATATAAGCTGAGCTAAACTTGGCCAAGTCTCTTAGCATGGTGTTTAGGCAAGTCTTTTGTGTTACACAGAAGTTTAAGTTCACATTCTATATGAATTACACAATATTTCCTCATGAAAATATTCTTTGTTTCAAAAATGCTAGATGGTCATAACTGGCTTCCTGTCTAAAACTATGGAACTTGGTAAGCTATTTGTTTAGAAACTCTAAAGATATTTTCCTCATATGGCCTTAAGTGTGCTTGAGTTGCCATTTTTGCCTTAGTGGTGACCCTTTGTAATTGGATAGTAATACACAAAACAAAAGGAGAAGCTAGTTCCTTTTAGTTAGGAATGATAGATGGAGCCCAAAAAGTTTAGTCCTGTCCCTCTAGATTATAAGGTTACAAGATTTCTCTTCTGAACTAAGATGTCACACTTTTTAGCCTTACCTTGTCAAGTCAGATACTTCCAATTACTTTAATACCTGGCATACTGAGGATATACAAACCAGAAATGTATATAGTCATTTTACTTACTATCCTCTCATAACACAGAAAAAATAAATTGTAGATTGAACAAAGAACCAAATATTCTGTACAATAACTTTTAAAGTCTATGCTGGAGAAAGCATGATAAATGACAAAAGCTCTCTAAATCTTGCCTTTAAATTTTGGTCATTATAGCCTTTAGATTCAGAACAAGAATTGAAAAGCAAATCACAGAGAAGAAAGAAACCAACTTAAGAGCAGTTCTTTTGTCTGATGAGATATATCTGAACAGTTGAATGAAAAAAAAGTATAATAATAATTTATGACACATGGCAAATAATTTTACAGTGCTCATCTATAAATAATATTTTTAACAATAATTGGTGATAAAACTAAGTATGATAATGTCTAGAAAAGAAATATACCCTGAATATTTTATTAAACTGAATATATAGTCAATAATAGTGAAATACAAGGAAGGAAAAACATAATGTATTAATGCTCTTTAATTATTTTAATATGTTTTTTTTTAAAGGGGTAAACCTTACATGTAAATATTAGCCTAAGTCAATAATGAAGCTCAACATGTACTATGGAAGCTAAATACTAGTTTATTTATATTTTCTTAAAAAAAATCATCTGGAAATGTATTAATAACTTTGTCAAAATAGATCTTCTTTGCAATTCTTAGACCACATAGCCAGATACATAAATTTATATCTATCCATAGGAGATCAAAGAATACTTTCACTTTGGTTGGTTTAATTTTGAAAAGTCTTTTTATGTAAAGTGATATATACATGTATACTGAGGAAAATATGTACATATAAAGGTATACTTGATAGACAGTCATCAAAATCCCAAAGTATATTAAATTCAAAAAATTATAATAATACTGTTCATCTGTCTTTTTGATATTGATTTAGCAAACTTTTAAATGTCTCAGCCATTAACAATATGTAAACACATAAACTTTAAGTAATCACATAGAATGACTGAATGTATGTAACATTCTTCATCTCTGTGATAATCTCTTTTATTTTTATTTTGAATATGATACTTAAAGACAGGAATGTGCAAGCACCACAGAGGTTGAAGGCAAAAATCAAATAATTGTGAAGTTAGTCTTGAAAATAACATATAAAGCTGAGTCTATCTATGTCAAGGACAAATTGTATATGTAGGAGTTTTCTATATTGATTCCTGAGCAGAATGCTACATTTCCTAAAAGATAAAACAAATACGCTAATTGAAAATGTCCTTCTTATATTCTTTAAGTATATTTTAAGTATATTCTTTAAAATACATATTATTAAAACCCAATAATCTTCATAAAAATTACTGAATAACAGTGAAGAGCTGGACCTTGGGAGGGAAGTGTCTTCCTGCCTCCATACTCTTGCAGTCACTCCAGTGTTCTCTATTGATGAAGCTTACCACTCAGACAGCTGGCAAATGAGGAATGTTCACAGGGTCCTGATTCAACATCACAAAACTTTATCTGCACCTGGTGAACAATCCATCGAAAACTGGTAAACAAATTTCAAATTGCTCATTTGTTAGTATCCCCAAAGTTCTTGTACCATTGGCCATTGAATCTTAGATTCAGATGAGTAAGAGGCATGGCTTTCTTTAGAAAATAAGGTTTTTGTAAGTTGGGGCATATAGAGTTTCCAACAAAGATGAGCTTAGAGTTGGCCCACAGAATTTTCAGTCCCACTGGTGGTCTGTTTCCTAATATCCAAAAGTATAATAAGAATTGAGATCCTAGTAAGTTTCAATCTGCTCTTCTGGGCCCCTGTGTACCATTCCGCTATCACCAGTCATATGCCCAACAAACCAGCCCTGGAGTCGCCAGTTATCTGGTGCTTGGTCTGTAAATAAATATTAATTTTATCAGTGCAAAATATAAAAATGTGTCAGTGATTTTATTGTAAATCCCTAGTTATTAATCTGATTAATCACTTTCTTGGTTTATAATCCAGTCAGAATTTTGTTCATATGCTGTCCTCAATTTTTCATGTTGCATTTTTTTCTATAGATTCTTCTGTGGTAGAGATATTTTACAAAAAAAAATAGTTGTTAATTGAAAGAGATCTACAATCCTGAGTCATCATGACTGTGGTTCAGAGTGACTGCCAAAGGATATAAGGTTAGCCAAGGTCAGATAAACTAGTAAAAATTAATGAATAGTCCTTGGTCAGATAAGGTGATCTTTGTAGTTGAATTGATCAATCATAATGAGGACATGCAAGTTGCAAGAGTTGGGATAGCATGAAATAAAAATGGAAACAAACACATTGAATCAGATCACAAACATTTCAAAAAAGCATGGAATCAGTTGTTAAGATCAAGCAAACAACTAGAAACATGGGAGCTTTAGAAGAAAAGCAGGTGATGAGGACAGCTCTAATGTAAGTTGTTGACAAAAAAAAATTTTGTTTTCATCAGTTTCTTGGCAGTGTCTAGAGCATTAGATGATTTCTCTTGGGGGCAATATTTCATATACTTAGGGAGCCAATTTCTAATTTCAAAAATAAAATATCTATTTTATTTATTTTGTTTATTTTTCCATAGGTTATTGGGGTACAAGTGGTATTTGGTTACATGAGTAAGTTCTCTAGTGGTGATCTGTGAGATTTTGGTGCACCCATAACCTGAGCAGTAGACACTGCACCCTATTTGTAGTCTTTTATTCCTCACCCCTCACCCCCTCCTACCCTTACTCACAAGTCCCCAAAGTCCATTGTGTCATTCTTTTACCTTTGCATCCTGATAGCTTAATTCCCACATATCAGTGAGAATATATGATGTGTGATTTTCCATTCCTGAATTACTTCACTGAGAATAATAGTTTCCAATCTCATCCAGGTTGCTGTGGATGCTGTTAATTCATTCCTGATTATGGCTGAGTAGTATTCCATCATATATATTTGCATTGGTCCACGATTTTGCAATTGTGAATTATGCTGCTATAAACATGAATGTGCAAGTAACTTTTGTATATAATGACTTATTTTCCTCTGGATAGATACTCAGTAGTGGGATTGCTGGATCAAATGGTAGTTCTACTTTTAGTTCTCTAGGGAATCTCCACACTGTTTTCCATAGTGTTAGTACTAGTTTACATGCCTACTAGCAGTGTGGAAGTGTTACCTGATCACCACATCCATGCCAACATCTACTGTTTTGTTTTTTTGATTATGGCCATTCTTGCAGGAGTAAGGTAGTATTGCATTATGTTTGTTTGGTTTTTAGAATTCATGCTTCCTAACCCATCCCATCTTTGTCTTATGTTAGTGACTCTTTTTTCTCTGCATATTCAAATTGTGCTTATTTATAATTTTTATTCTGTCCAGTTTCAGTGCCACACACCTATAATTCCAAAACTTTGAGAGGCCAAAGTGGAAGGATTGCTCGAGCCCAGGAGCAACATAGCGAGAGCTCGTCTCTACAAAAAAATTGAAAACATTAGCTGGATATGGTGACATGAATCTGTGACCTGTTCAGGGGGCTGAGGTGAGACAATTGCTTGAGCTGGGAAGGTTGAAGCTGCAATGAGTTATAATCATATCATTGAAAACATACCACTATGGGCAATACAGCAACACCCTATCTCAAAAAATAAATAAATAAATAAAAATAAAACACAAACATCTCATTCTGACGTTTTTCTCTATCTGCAAATCTTGGATGTAAATCTTTCTATTGTATATGATTATTTTCTTATATGGTTTTCTTTAGGAAATTTTCAACAGGTATTGATTTATGAACTCTGCATGTAAGACCATGTCTTCACAATTTTTTTAATTGACTCTGCTTTAGTCTAGGGAGATCTCTAGTTCCATTACATTTGTTTTATTTTAGTTTTTTTAAGCCGGAATTCACTGCACTCTAAATTGTATTCTGTACTTCCAGGGACTATGTCTCATTTGGTTTCCTCCCAAAAGTCACTTTTTTTCATAGCTTTTACAAGGATCTAATCATAGAATTCCCTCTAATGTTAACACTTGGTGGACATAATGTCTTCATTTTATGCTAGTCTGCATATGTTGATCAATGTCATTTTTTCTTCTGGAAATACATATTTCTGGAGCAGAAGAAGTGGGAAAAAATTGAATCACTTATAATCATTTCAGTATATTACACTGTATGAAACACTGAAATGTGTGTATTTTTGTACATGTAATTTGAATAGTGGTGCATTCTTTTTTAATCAATTATTATTTTAAAAAAATTTTATTGCACTGTAGTCAGATATGTCTAAAATAAATACTTTAGAATTTGTTGAGATCTCATCTGTGACCTTGCCTGAAGCCAAGGTCAAAGAAATTTATAAAATTGTGTTAGTCAGTTTTCACACTGCTGATAAAAACATACCCCAGACTGGGTAATTTATAAAGAAAAAGAGGTTTAATAGACTCACAGTTCCATGTGGCTGGGGAGGCCTCACAATCATGGTGGAAGGCAAAAGACATGTTGTACATGGCATCGTACATGGCGACAGGCAAGAGAGAAATGAATGCCAGCGGGGAAATGCTAGACGCTTATGAAACCATCAGATCTCATGGAACTCACCCACTACCGCAGGAACAATATAGGGAAAACCGACCCCATGATTCAATTATCTCCCACCAGGTCCCTCCCATAACACATGGGGATTATTACAATTCAATGAGATTTACATGGGGACACAGAGCCAAACCATGTTACTACTCTCATATACTCCTTCAGGGTTTGGGAGACAAATAGCGCTACTTAACTTTAATGTGCATCCAGAGTCAGGATAACTTTTTCTCCCCTAAAACATACATTAAAGCATTTCCCAGTAGAATTTATGTGGAACGGGAAAAAAATAGCAACATCAATCTGCTTCTTGCTATAAAATTGAGCCATTTAGGGAAGGTTTTGCTTTCAGTAACTACTTTTCAGGTATGTTGTGACATTGAACATATGTTTGTAAAAGACAGTTTACACTAATAATTATTATTTTTATGTAGCTATAATTTAGATGAGCATGTCTTATTCCTTCTCTCTTTCCTCAGAAGACTGTTGCTACACTCTTCTCATAACCATAATATGAAAACACTACATAATTTGGCATGATTAAAAATAGGATAATAACAATTTTTTAAATCTCTGCAAACTGTGGTTAACCATAATCAGTAATAATGCAAAAAATACAAAAATTACAACAATCTTATGAGATAGTCACAGGGATATTCCAGGCCCTTCTGAAAGCTACAAATCAGCAAAGCACTTTATGATCAAAACTTTTGAGTTAAACAACAACAACAGTTGCCTTTATTAGTAAGAAGACCGTCATTCAAACTGCACAAGAAACATCCTCCAGGTTGAGGTATAAACTAAACTTAAAAACATATTAAAACTTTGACACTAAGAGAATTATAGAAAGAGTTTACAACAGAATTTTTAACTCACGTAGATAATTGGTATATATATTAATTTATTTCTTCTTATTATTATACTTTAAGTTCTAGAGTACATGTGCATAACGTGCAAGGTTTGTTAACATGTAACTTGTGCCATTTGTTGGGTGCTGCACCCCTCAAACTTCGTCAGCACCCAATCAACTCGTTTCATTTACAAAATCAGGTATAAACTCCCAATTGCATCCCTCTCCCCTCCCACTCCCCGCTAATAGGCCCCGGTTGGTGTGATGTTCCCCTTCCCGAAGTCCAAAGTTGACTCATTGTTTCAGGTTCCCACCCTATGAGTGAGAAAACAATTGCGGTTTTGGTTTTTCTCTTCTTTTGTGGTTAGTTGGCTAAGAATGGATTGGTTTTCCCAGGGCTGCATCCCATTGTTCCCTACAAAAGGGGAACAACAAAACCTCCATCCTTTTTTGGTTGTTAGTAATTTTTCCATGGTTGTATATTGTTGCCAACATTTTTTTTTCTAAATTCCAGTCTGTCACTGATGGGACATTGAAGTTGATTTCAAAAGTTCTTTGCTTATTATGAATTAGTTGCCGCAAATAACAATACGTTGTGCATTGTGTCTTTATAAAGCAGCAATGGTTGATATCTTTGGGGATTAAACCCAGTAATGGGAGCTGGCGTCATATGGTACATCTAGTTCTAGATCCTTGAGGGAATCGCCATATTGTTTTCCATAGTGGTTGAACTTAGTACAATTCCCACCAAACAGTGTAAAAGTGTTCCTATTTCTCCACATCCTGTCCAGCATCTTTGTTTCTTGACTTTTAAATGATTTGCCATTCTAACTGGTGTGAGATGCTATTCTCAACATGCTTTTGATGTGCAATTTTCTCTGATGGCCAGGTGATGATGGGAGCATTTTTTCATTGTCTGTTGGCGTGTATGAATGCTCTTCTTTTGAGAAATGTCTGGTTCATATCCTTATTTGCCCACTTTTTGATGGGGTGTTTGTTTTTTTTTTCTTTGTAAATTTGTTTGAGTTCTTTGCGTAGTTCTGGATATTAGCCCTTTGCTCAGATGAGATAGATTGCAAAAATTTTCTCCCATTCTGTAGGTGGCCTGGTTCACTCTGATTGGTAGTTTCTTTTGCTGGTGCAGAAAGGCTCTTTAGTTTAATAGATCCCATTGTCAATTTTGGCTTTTGGTTGCCGTTGCTTTTTGGGTGTTTTTAGGACATGAAGTTCTTGCCCATGCCTATGTCCTGAATGGTACGTACCTAGGTTTTCTTTCTAGGTTTTTATGGTATTAGGTCTAACATTTAAGTCTCTAATCCATCTTGAATTCATTTTCGTATCAGGAGGTAAGAAAGGATCCACTTTCGCTTTCTACTCATGCTAGCCAATTTTCCCAGCACCATTTATTTAAATAGGGAATCCTTTCCCCATTTCTTGCTTTCTCTTAGGTTTGGTCAAAGATCAATGCGTTGCTAGATGCTGTTGGTTTTAATTTCTGGGGCACCTCTGTTCTGCTTCCATTGCGTCTACACCTCTGTTTTGTACCAGTACCATGCTGTTTTGGTTACTGTAAGCCTTGCTAGTATAGAACTAATATACTGACCATGGTAGCATACTTTTAACATTTTTCGCATAAGTCAAATTATTTTTTTCCAATCTATCCTACAAGAACATGTAACAAAAGATGTGGTTCATTGTACGGTGAAACTAGTAAAATTATCAATCAAAATAACAAACAGACTAATATGAATATAGGTCATAAATGAACAGGCAATTCACATAGAAGACAGCAAAAGTCACTGATACTTAGAGAAATAAACTTTACGTCAATGAGTTCTTTTTCCAGAGAAGATTTACAACTTAAATGAATCTAAGAAAATTTTTTTTGATGAAGTGCAACTTGGAATAACGTTTTCACATTAAATGTGAAGATACTCTTTGGCTACATAATTCTACTTTTGATCCCATTTTTCCATTTTTGCTTTGGTTGCCTCTGCTTCTAGGGTATTTCTCAAGAAATTTTTTGCCCAGACCAATGTCCCGGAGAGTTTTCCCGATGTGTCCCTGTATTAGTTTTATAGATTGAGGTCTTATATTTAAGTCTTTAATCCATTTTAATTTGATTTTTTGTGTAAGGTAAGAAGTAGGGATTATACCATTATTCTGTAGATAAACATCTGTTTTCCCCAGAACCATTTATTAAAGAGACTGCCTTTTTTGTAATGCATGTTCTTGGCAACTTTCTCAAAAATGAGTTTACATGTGTGGATTTGTTTCTGGGTTCTCAATAATGTTCCATTGACTTATGTTTGTCTTTTGATGTCATTACCATGCTGTATAATATAATAATGCTGTAGTATAATTTGAAGTCAGATAATATGATTCTTCCAGTTTTGTTCTTTTTGCTCAAAATATCTTTGATTATTCTGGGTCTTTTGTGACTTCACATACATCTTAGGGATTTTTTTTTTCTATATCTGTGAAGAATGTAATTGGTATTCTGATAGGCATTGTGTCAAATCTGTAGAATTAATAGGAAATATAAGCATTTTAATAAAATTTCTTCTTCTAATTCATGAAAATGAAATATCTTTTTCTATTTTGTGTCCTCTTCAATTTCTTGCACCAATATTTTGTGGTTTTATTGTAGATATCTTTCAATTTATTGGTTAAGATAAATTTTAGGCATTTAATTTTATTTGTTGATCTTGCAAATAGGATTATATTTTTATTTCTTTTCTAGATTGCTTACTGTTGGTATATAGAAACGCTACTCATTTATGTGTGTCCATTTTGTATCTGCAACTTCATGGAATTTATTTATCAGTTTTAATTTTTTTTCTTTGGTGAAGCCTTCAGGTTTTTTGAAATATAAGACATATCATCTGCAAACAAGGATAATTTTACTTCTTCCTCTCAAATTTTAATGTTCTTTATTTTTTTTCACTGGTCTTTTGGCTCTACCTAAGACTTCCAGGACTATGTTGAATGACAGTGGTGACAGTGGGAATCCTTATTGAGTTCCAGATTTAAGAAGAAAGACTTAGTTTTTTCCTGTTCAGTATGATACTAACTTTGGGTCTGTCATAGATGGATTCTATTACGTTGAGGTATGTTTCTTGTACACTCATTTTGTTGAAGCTTTCATCAGGAAGATATGTTAAGCATTATCAAATGCATTTTCAGCATACATTGAAATGTTCATATGGATTTTGTCCTTCAATTGATAAGATGTATTGCATCGATTGATTTGCATATACTTAATTTTCCTAGCATCACTGAGATAAATCTCAATTGGTCATAATGAATGATTTTTATATAATATGCTGTTGAATTGGATTTATTACTATTTTGTTCAGGATTTTTACCCCAATATTTATCAGTGATATTAGTCTGTAGTTCTCTATCTTTTTTTTTTTTTTTCCAATGGGTCTTCTTCTGGTTTTCTGTTAGCCCCAGAGAATGAGTTTGGAAGTGTTCCTCTTATTCTGTTTTGCAGAGCTTGAAAGGTATTGACTATTAGTTTTGCTTTAAAAAAAAAAAAAAAAAAAAATTTTTAATGGTTTGGAAGTATTCAACAGTGAAGTGATTGGTCTGGGATTTCTCTCCGTAGGATATGACTTTGATCTTGTTTACTTGCTATTTTTCTGACCAGGGCAATCAGGCAAGATAAAGAAATAAAGGGTATTTAAATAGGAAAAAGTCAAATGATATCTGTTTTCAGAAGATACGATTGTATATTTAGAAAACCACCTCACTATCTTCATCCCAATAAATCTCCTTAAGCTGATAAGCGAACTTCAAGAATGTCTCAGCATACAAAATAAAGATGGCTGACAAAACATATTCTACATTGAATGTTTGTCCTTATCAGTACTTACAGAGCATGATTTAGTATGAGAGAAACAGAAGAGGCAAGAATTCGTGTATGTATTTCGGTTGTAAACATACCATATCATCTACCAATCGTGCTTAAAAGAGTGGTACTGAAAAATAACCACATGGGAAAAGGAAATTGTCGTTAAGGATCAACATTTCTCAAGAAGGATTTACTACAAATTCACTGCTCAGGAAATGAGAGAGGACACAAACAAATGGGAAAACAACGATTCCATGTTCATTGGGTAGGAAGAATCAGATATCATGAAACTGGCCAATATTGGACCCAAGTATTTATAGATTCAATGCATATCCCCATCCAAGCTACCCATTGACTTTTCTTCACCATAATTGGAGAAAACTACTTTAAAACGTCATATGGAACCCCGAAAAAAGTCCACATAGCAAAGACAGTCCTAAGCAAAAAGAACAAAGCTGGGACATTTCATACTACCTGACTTCCAGGACTATACTGCAAGGCTACAGTTAACCGAAAAACAGCATGTGTGCTTAAACAAGACAGGATATATACGATAAATGGAACATAACAGAGGCCTCAGAAAATAACCACCACACTATCTACTCCTACTGATCTTGACAAACCTGACACAAACAAGCAATGGGGAAGGGATTCCGCTATTATAAATGGTGTACAGAAAACTGCGCTAGCCATATGCAGAAAACCAAAAACTGGACCCATTCCTTACACCTTATACAAAAATTAACTCAAGATAAATGAAGGATCTTAAAATGTTAGGAACTAAATCCATAAAAATCCTAATTCAGGACATAAGCATGGACAGATTTCGTGTCTTTTTGATGGTTCAATCTGATAGACTGCACGCGTCTAGGAATTTGTTCATTGCTGCCTAATTTTTGTGTAAATTTTCAGCATTTAATAGTGGATTCATAGTAGCCACAATGCATCCTTTGAATTGTATGCAGTATCAATCTATAATGTCTCCTTGTACATAACTGATTCTATTTATCTATGTCTTCTCGTCTGTCTTTTTGAGGTCGGTAGCTAGGGATTTATCAAGTTTTGTTGTATTCTTCTGTCGCAAGAACTAAGACCAACTTTTTGGTGTTGCATGGGATGATTTTGCAGCGTTTTTAAATGTCAAGGAGTGTAGATCGTATTTGTCTGCTCTGGAATTTTATCCTTTCTTTTCTTCCACTAATTTTCTGCTTCATTTTGCTTTGCTTTTCGTTATTTTTAAAGAGGCATTGTTAGGTTACTTATTTGAAGGTTTTTCTGTTTTGTTGTCAGCCTTACAGGTATCTTTTTAGTAGCCTGGCTGTTCAGGGATCCCTGTAGGGTTTAGCATCTTATGATTTTATTATATTTACTTTTTAATTTTTAAAAATTACTGCATTGATCCAATAGTCATTCAAAACCTATTGTTTAATTTCTATGTTTTATATGGTTTCCAAAATTTCTCATTATTGTTTTATAGTTTTATTCCAGGGTGTTTAGACAAAATGCTTAGTATTATTTCACTTTCTTTTCTAAATTTTTGAAAATTTGTTTTGTAACCTAATATATGGTGTCTTGTCAAGAATGATCTGTTCTTCAGCCACCGGATGAAATGTTCTGTAAATATTTGTTAGGTTCACTTGGCTGATTGTGCAGATTTGGTCCCATGTTTGTTTGTTATTTTATTTTATTTTTTTTCTGAGAAATATGTCCAGTGCTGAAAATGGGGTATCAAATTCTTCCATTCTTATCTTATTAGGGTCTATATCTTTCTTTATCTCTAATAAGATTTACTTTGTATATCTGAGTGACCCAGTGTTGAGTGTATACATATTTTAAATTTTTATGTTGTCTTGCTGAATTGACTACTTTATTAATGTATAGTGTACTTCATTGTCTTTCCTATAGTTATTGTCTTGATATCTATTTTGTCTGATATAAGTATAGTAACTCCTACTCTTTTTTGGTTTCCATTGGCATGAAGTATATTTTTTCATCTCTTTATTCTCAATCTATGAGTGTCTTCATAGCTGAAGTATATTTCTTGCACGCAACAGAGCAATGGGTATTGTTTTCTCATTTATCCATTCACCCTATGTCTTGTAATCAGAGAGTTTAATAGTTTACATTCAATGTTATTATTCATAAGTACAGACCTACTCCTTCCGATTTGTTATAGGTTTTATAATTTTTCTGTGGTCTTAGTTTTTTCTTTCTTTACTCTCTATCTTCCTTTTAGTGAAGGTGATTTTCTCTGGTACTATGCTTTAATTTCTTGCTTTTTAATTTATTTTGGTTTCAGTGTTATGTTTTTCTATGTGAGGTTATCATGAGGCTAACAATTACTATCTTATCACACATTATTTTAAACCATTGACAACTTAACACTGATTGCATAAACAAACAAACATGCAAAAGGGAACTAATAGAAACTCTACACATTAACTTGATCTCTCTGATTTTTTAGCTTTTCTTGTTTCTCTGTATGACTTGTTGTACTGTCTGTCTTGAAAAGTTGTCATTATCCTTTTTGATTGTTTCATCATTTATCTTTCTTCTTACATCAAAAGTTTACACACCACAATTTCAGTGTTACAGAATCCTGTGTTTTCTGTGTGCTTACTATTAGCAATGAGTTTTTAACTTCAGATTATTTTTTCTTGCTTATTAACATCCTTTTCTTTCAGCTAGAACTCTCTTTAGCATTTCTTATGCTACATGTCTGCTGTTGATTAACTCTTTAAGCTTTTGTTTGTTTCAGAAGGTCTTTATTCCTCTTTCTTGATTAAAGGGTGTTTTTACCAGACATATTCTAAAGTAGAAGTTTTATTCTTCAACCCTTTAAAAATATCATGTCACTTTCTCCTGGCTTGTAAGGCTTATTGAAAAGTATGCCAGTAGACTTATTGTAGTTCTATTATATGTTATATTTTCTTTCCTTTTGCTGCTTTTAGGATTTTTTTTCACTCCTGACCTTTGGGAATTTGATGATATTAAATGCCTTGAAGTAGTTTTTTTTGGGGGGGAGTTAAATCTGTTTGGTTTTCTATAACCTTCTTGAACTTGAATGTTGATACCTTTCTCTAGGTTTGGGAGGTTTTCTGATATCCCTTTGAATAAACCTTCTACCTCTGTCTCTTTCTCTAGCTCCTCTTTAAAGCAAATAACTTTTTGATTTGTCATTTTGAGGCTGTTCTCTAAATCTTGTAGATATGAGTTACTGCTTTATTGATTTTTTACTCCTTTTTCCTTTTGTCTCCTCTGACTGCATATTTTCAATTAGCCTGTCTTCAAGCATAACAAAGTTATTATTATTATCATTATCATTATTATCTTGGAGACTTGGTCTCACTTTGTCACTCAGGCTGTTTTTCAGTAGTTTGATAAAAATTAAGGGCAACCTTGACCTCCTGGGCTCAAGTGGTGCTCCCACTTCAGCCTCCTGAGTAGTTCAGACTATAGATTCACATCACCTTTCTTGGCTAATCATTTTATCTTTTTGTAGAGATGAGATCTCCCTATATTGCCTAGGCTTGTTTAAAATTCCCGAACTCAAATGATCCTCCTCCATTGGCTTCCTAAAGGGCTGGGGTTACAGACATGAGCTACCATGTTCATCTGTAATTCTTTCATTTGCTTTATCAATTCTGCTATTCAGAGACTCTGATGCAATCTTCAGCATGTTGATTGCATTTTTCCACTCTAGAATGTCTGCTGGATTCTTTTTTATAATTTTTTTTTTTTTTTTTTTGGAACGGAGTGCTCCGCGTGCTGCACTCGCGCGCAGGGCTGAGTGCACGTGGCGGGATCGTGCACGCCTTCGCTGCGACGCTCGTCGCTCCTGCGCGTGCGGGCGTTCTCCCATGCACTCAAGCCTTCCGAGTAGGCTGGGGACTGCGAGCGGCGGCCCGCCACGTTGCCCGCTAGTTTTTTGTATTGTTTTTAGTAGAGACGCGGTTTCACCGTGTTACGCCAGGACTCAGAGTCTCGGTCGCGCTGACCTCGTGAGTCGCCCGTCTCGGCCTCCCACCAGGCTGCGCCAGTTACGAGCCTGTCTCCTCATTGAGTAACTCTCTCGCGGTCTCTTCGTGCTAGAATGTAGTGTCTATATAGCTCGCGAGAATTCATTCTCTGTGTTATCTTGAATTTCTTTGAGCTTCCTTAAAACAGTTATTTTGATATTTTTTTGAAAGACTAAATATCTCTTTCTCAAGGATTGGTCCCTGGTGACTAATTTAATGAGGTTGGTGTTGATGGTTTTAGATGTCCGTTGATGTCTGCAAATTGAAGACTAAGGTATTTATTGTGGTCTTCATGGTCTGAGTTTGTTTCTGCCTGTCTTTCTTAGAATGGCTTTCCATGTATTCAGAGACTTTGGCCCCAAATGCAATAATGCTGTGGTTTTTGCAGACCCATAGAAGTATTGCCTTCGTGATTTTGGATAAGATCTGCAAACATTCTCTGGATTATCAGGCAGAGACTCTCGCTCTTTTTCACTACTTTCTTCCAAACAAATGGAATTTCTCCCTCTGTGCTGAGCCACCTGCAACTGTGAATGTAGAAATGCCAGCAACCCTGTGGCCACCACCACTGTAACATTGCTAGACTAGATCTGAAGTCAGTACAGGACCTTGTCAAAGCGCATTCCTTTTAGGTTGTCTGTTTGGCCCAGGCCCCAGGTATGTTCAGAGATGCTGTCTGGGAGCCAGAGACTGGAGTCAAGAACGTTAGAAATTGACTTGATGTCTGATTCTGCTCTGGCACTCAAAGCACAATACAAAGCCTTTTCCGTCTTTCGTCTCCTTTGCACAGGCAAAGGATCCCCTTATGGTGGCCACCACCACCAGTTTACAGTGGGTTCTGACAGATCACCACTGATGTTCACTATTGTGCTAAACTTCAAACTAAAGATCTGCAGCTAGTGTCACAATCGCATGGTAATCTGCACATCAGTAAGGCAGAGGAGCCCTTTTGCATTAATGTAAAAGCAAGTATCACAGGAGTTTAATTGTGTTATCTTCTATTAAAATATATTACAATGTATTTTTGGCTCATGTCTTTAATCCCAGCACTTTGGGAGTCTAAGGCAGGCAGATAACTTGAGGTCAAGAGTTCAAGACCAGCCTGGCCAACATGATGAAACCCATGTCCATTAAAAATACAAACATTAGCTGGGCATAACGGCATGTCCCTGTAATCCCAGCTACTTGGAAAGTCGCTTGAATCTGGGAGGCAGAGGTTGCAGTGACCTGAGATAGTGCCATTGCACTCCAGCCTGAGCAACAAGAGTGAAATTCCACCTAAAGAAAACAAAACAAAAACATAAAACAAATATATTACTCGGTATTTTCTTTCTAAGAAATTTCTCCTTAGCTCTATTAATAATGGAAGGTATCAACATGAAGAAAATAGTACTCAATGCTTGCCTAAGAGAAATGAAGATCATTTTATTAATAATTTTTGATTATAAATTGACATATTGCTTATTTCAAAAGCAAAGAGCTCAGGACTCTCTTGGGCTTCCATCCAAAGAATATTTTAGTATATTTGCAAACAACTTTTCTGGTTGGTTAAATTACGCTGGTCAGGTAACAGTTCATGCACCATGAGAAGAATTACTCTTTATCATCTACTCATTTTCTGATCCAATTTTGTTTCATGCTTTTACTTGTGATCACTGATAATGCATTTAAACCATAAGTATTAGAATCATATTGATTTTTTCAGGAGACTAGACAGCTCTACTTGTCAAAAGAAAGAATCAACCTACCGATGTCTCTGAAACTTCTTTACTGCTTCCAGTTAGAAGTATATGTGAAAATTTTCTTTTCCTGTATGACACTGCACCTTGGTAATAGAGAGAATTTTACCTTCACAAGAAAGATAAGATTTTGCACAAAATTTAGGTGGAGATGGGGTTTTTATTTTCTCTAAGATCAATAGTCAAAAATCTCACAGAAGAAACATCGATCTTACTTCCTGATGTGGTTTGGCTGTGTCACCACCCAAATCTCATCTTAAATTGTAGCTTCCATAATTCCCTCATGTCATGGAAGAAACCTGGTGTGAGGCAATTGGATCATGGGAGTGAATCTTCCCCTGCTGTTCTCATGACAGTGAATAAGTCTCATGAGATCTGACAGTTTTATAAGTGGGAGATCCCTTGCACACCTTATATTGCCTGCTACCAGGGAAGACGTGCATTTGCTCCTCCTTTGCCTTCAGGCATGATTGTGAGGCCTCCCTAGCCATGTGAAACTGTGCATCAATTACACCTCTTTCCTTTATAAATTACCTTGTCTCAGGTATGTCTTTATTAATAGCATGAAAACAGACAATACATTTTCAAAACCCCTGCTCAAATTCACAGAAATCAGTACTGTAATCCTTGTGGCCACTCTACTAATTGGAAAGGTAGATTGACTAACAGTGCCCTTTCCAGATGTAAGTTAAAGCATTGTACACAGAACATAGCTGGCACCAGCTTAAAGTGAAAATTTAAGCTGGACCTTTGCCACAAAATCTTAGCCAATTCCTATATCCAGAATGGTATTGCCTAGGTTATCTTCCAGCCTATTTATAGTTTTAGGTTTTACATTTATCTTTCTTCCATCTTGAGTTGATGTTTGTATATAGTGAAAGGAAGCGTCCCCATTTCATTCTTCTGCATATAGCTAACCAATTATTCCAACATCAATTATTTAATAGACAATAATTTCCCAATTGCTTGTTTTTGTCAGTTTTGTTAAAGATCAGATGGTTGTCGGTTTGAAACATTACTTGTGGACTCCCTATTCTGATCCACTCGTTTAATGCGCCTGTTTTGGTACTAGTAGCATGCTCTTTTGGTTACTATAGTCCAGTAGTGCAGCTGAAACTAAGGCAATGCGATGCCTCCAGCTTTGTTCTTTTTACTTGGAATTGCCTTGGCTATTTGGGCTCTTTTTGGTTCCATATGAATTTGAAAACAGTTTTCTTTTCTAATTCTGTGAAGAATGCCATTGGTAGTTTGATAGAAATAATATTGAATATGGTAAACTGCTTTGGGGAGTATGGCCATTTTAACGATACTGATTCTTCTTATCCATGAGTGTGATGTTTTTCCACTTGTTTGTGTCTTCTGTGATTTCCTTGCGGAGTGCTCTGTGGTTCTCGTTGCAAAGATCTTCCACATACCTGGTTAGCTGTATTCCCAAGTATTTCATTCTTTTAGTGCCAATTTTGAATGTAATTATGTACCTGATTTGGCTCTCAACCTGAAGGATGTTGGCACATAGAAATTATACTGGTTTTGAACTTGGGTTTTGTATCCTGAGACTTTGTGAAGTTGTTTCTCAGAACAAGAAACTTTTAGGCAAAGACTGTGGTTTTCTAGATATCTGCAAACATGGAGAGTTTGACTTTCTTCTTTCTATTTGGATGCCTTATATTTATTTCCTTTGTCTGATAGCTCTAGCTGGGACTTCCAGTACCATGTTAAATAAGAGGGGTGAGAGAGGGCATCCTTGTCTTGTGCCAGTTTTCAAAGGGAATGCTTCCAACTTTTGCCAATTCCATATTATGGTGACAGTCATTTTGTTATAGACGGCTTTTATTATTTTGATGTATGTTCCTTCAATGCTTATTTTTATTGAGGGCTTTTAACATGATGAGATGTTGAATTTTATTGAAAATCTTTTCTGCATCTATTGAAACAATCTTTTTTTGTGTGTTTAGTTCTGTTTATGAGAGGAACCATATTTATTGATTTCCATACGTTGAATCAACCTTGTACCCCATGAATAAAGTTTACTTGATTATGGTGGATTAGATTTTTGATATGCTTGTACGTTTAGTTTACTGGTATTTTTAAGGATTTTTGCATTTATGTTCATCAAGGATATTGGGATGAGGTTTTCATTTTTTTGTGTCTCTGCCAGGTTGTGGTATTAGGATGATGCTGTCTTCATATAATGAGTTGGGAAGCAATACCTCTTTCTCATTTTTTGGGAACAGTTTAGAGAAATTGTGGAATCATCTTTTCTCTATACATATGGGAGAATTTGACTGTAACTCTACCTGGTCCTGGGCTATTTTTGGTTGGCAGACTTTTTATTACTTATTCAATTTCAGAACTTGCTGTTAGTCTGTTTAGGGATTTAATTTCTTCCACGTTCAGTCTTGGTAGGCTGAATGTGTCTATGAATTCATCTATTTCCTCTGGATTTTCTAATTTGTGTGCCTGGAGTATTGTTTTCATTTTAGGCTCTGATTTTTGCTTTGTTTTGTTTTTCTATGTAGTTGGTGGAAAATCCCCTTTGTCATTTGCAATTGTGATTATTTGGATATTCTCTCTTTTTTCATTTCTTTTTACTTTAGCTAGAAGTGTATTTTTCTTTTAATTCTTACAGAGAACTAATTTCTGGATTCATTGACTTTTTTGTTTGTTTTTTTGTGTCTCAATTTTCTTCAGTTCAGCTGTGACTGATTTTTTTTTTCTTTTGATATCTTTGGGGTTGAGTTGCTCTTGCTTCCCTAGTTCTTCTAGTTGTGATGCTAGTTTGTTAATGTGAAATACTTTAAAATGTTTCATGTGGGCATACAATGCTATCAACTTCCCTCTAAAACTGTTTAACTGTATTCTGGAGAATCTGGTATTTTGTATCTTTGTTCTCCTTAGTTTCAAAGAATTTCTTTATTTCTGCCAAAGTCATTCAGTAGTAAATTTTTTATTTTATTTTCTTTTACATGTAATTGTATGGTTTTGAGTGTTTTTTTACTATTAATTTCTATTACTATTGTGCTTGGTCTATGAGAATGGTTGATATGATTTTGTTTTTTTGTTTGAATTTGCTGATTATTGTATTTTGTCTATTTATGTGGTTAATTCTGAAGTATGAGCTACATGGCTATGAGAAGAATGTGTACTCTGTTGGTTTGGGTGAAGACTTCTGTAGATGTCTATTAGGTCTATTTGGTCAAGTTTTGAGTTCTGGTCATGAATATCTTTGTCAATTTTCTGCCTTGATGATCTGTCTAATATTGTCAGTGGGGTATTGAGATCTCCTGCTATTATTGTATAGGAATCTCAGTCTCTTCATAGATTTAAAATAACTTGCTTTACAAATCTGCGTGCTCTATTGTTGGGTGCATGCATATTTAAGGTATGTTCTCTTGTTTAATTGAATCTTTACCATTATATAATGCTCTTCTTTGCCTTTCTTAAAATCCATTTGATCTGTAATTAGGATTGCAAGCTCTGCTTTTTTCTGTTTTGTATTTGTTTGGTAGCTTTTTCTCCATCCCTTTATTTTGAGCCTATGGATGTCATAGCATGAGACATGCATCTCTTGAAGATAGCATGATACTGGGTCTTGCTTCTTTATCCAGCTTGTCACTCTGTGCCTTTTGAGGGACCCTAAGCCTATTTATATTGAAGGTTAGTATTGATATGTGCAGATTTGATCCTGTTATTGCATTTTTAGCTCATTATAATGCAGACCAGTTTGTGTGGTTACTTTATAGTGTCAATAATCTCAGTCCTTAAATATGCTTTTGTAGTGTTTGGTAATCATCTTTCCTTTCCATATTCATCACTTCTTTCTGGATCTTTTTAAAGTCAGGTTTGGTGGTAAATTCTCTCAGAATTTACTTATCTGAAAAGATTCTTATTTCTCCTTCGTTATGCATCAATATGGCTGGATATGAAATCTTGCTTAGAAATTTCCTTCTTGAAGAATGCTGAGTATATGTCCCCAATCTCTTTTGGCTTGTAGATTTTCTGTTTAAAAGTCTGCTGTTAGCCTAAAGAGGTTCCCTTTGTAGGTGAATAGTCTCTTCTCTCTAGCCACCTTTCATATTTTTAAAATTTCATTTCAACCTTGGAGAATCTGATGATTATGTGTCTTGGGGATGGGTGTCTTTTTGCATACTTTCAGGTGTTCTCTGCATTTCTTGAATTTGAATGTTGGCCTCTCTAGTTAGTTTGGGAAAGTTTTATGGATGATATCCTGAAATATAGTTTCCAAGTTGCTTGCTTTCTCCCTGTCTCTATCAGTGATGCCAATGAGTCGCATATTTTGTCTCTTTACATAATTCTAAATTTCTCAGATATTGCTTATTTTTATTTATTTTTGCCTGACTGCGTTATTTCGAAAGCCTATCATTAAGTTCTAAGATCCTTTCCTCAGTGTAGCCTATTCTGTCCTTAGTATTTGTGATTGCATTATGCAACTGTTGTAGTGTGTTTTTCAGCTCTAACAGATCAGTTTCATTCTTTTCTATAATGACTATTTCATCTTTCAGCTCCTGTATTGTTTTATTGTGATTCTTAGCTTTGTTGAATTGGGTTTTGACATTCTCCTGAATCTTGATCTTTATGTCTATCCATATCTTAAATTCTATTTCTGTCATTGTAGCCATTTCAGTCTGGTTAACAAACTTTGCTGGAGAACTAGTGCAGTCATTTGGAAAGAAGAAGGCACTCTCACTTTGTGAGTTGCCAGACTTGTTGCACTCATTCTTTCTCATTTGTGAGAACTAATATTCCTTTATTATTTGAAGTTGCTGTCCTTTGTATCGAATATTTTGCTTTTTTCTTCTGTGAGTGATTATGATATTACATGGGTTTAGTTGACTGGCTTCAATTCTAGTCCACTCCTGGGTTTGGAAGAGTGGACTGTTTGTGTTTTGTGTCTAATTACAATCTCCATATCCTTGTTTCTATTGTTGATTGTTCCAGTCCATGGGGCTTTCTCAGGCAGGGGCCACTGTTGGCAGACAAGCCATATCCTTGACAGGCCAGCCCTGGAGTGTTGTCTTTATGCTTTCTGGGGCAGCCCAGGGTTACACCTGTCAGCAGAGTTTGGATGGAAAGGGGGATACTGATTGGAAACTCTAAACAGTTATGGCCCATCTGACTATTGGAGGTAGGGGTGGGTGTAGTTGTCTGCCCTATAGTCTGGGTGTTTCCAAGGCAATAGCAGAGTGTGCTGCCCAGCAAATTCAGACAGCAGTAGAACTACTGGGCAGAAAGCTCTAGCAGGTTTGGCTTACCTGGCTATCAGCAGCAGTAATTCTGGGGGACACCTGCCCTCCTGGATGGGTGTTTCCTGGGACAACAAGAGGCTGTACCTACTGCTTGAATTCCCACAGAAGCAGGACCGGTGGGTCAGAATCTCTGACATGTATTGCCCGCCTGACTACAAGTGATGGAGGTGAGCAACCTCATATACTCTTTCACCTAGGTATTTCCTGGACCAATGGAATGCTGCATGCTCTGAGTACATACAGATGCAGGGATACTGGGTCAGAAGTTCTAGAGGCATTGCTCACCTGGCTATAATTGATGTGGTTTAGTGAGGTCACATGCCCTGTCATCTGGGTGTTTCCTGGGACATGAGGAGACTATGCACTCCAGCTCAGTTTACACTAAAATGTGACCAGTGGGTTGGAATCTTGAGTAACCATTGCTCACTTGGCTACTAGTAGTTGGGTTGGTGGAGTAGCCAGCCAAGTTTGGGTCAAAGCAGGACAGCTGGGCTGGAAAATGGTGCTAAGCCCCTTCCAGCAAAGGGACTAATCTCACTGCTCCCAGGCACCACAACTGTGTCTTCTATTTTACCTGTGACATCATTGTTGGTCTTCTCTTGGGCTCAAAGCTTATAAGATCTCCTTGTAAGTTCACCTGGAAAAATGTTTCGGTGGCTCTCTGCCTCAAACAAGAAGCACACTGCAGGAGTGCTGGGGAGGGGGAAAGAGGGATTTCCACGTTCCTATTCTTGTACAGGTCCCTATGGAGAGCATGAATCCCCCTCGGAGCTGTCACTCACTCTTCCTTTCTCATGTTGGAGAGGTGTTCCTTGCTCTGCTCTAAGCCTAGACAGGTCAGTGCTCAACTTTGCTCCTCTCTGCCCTCTGTGTTTCACTGCTGCTTTGATGGATCCCGACATGGTTTCTCAAATGATTCACTTGCAGGGTTAGGGCTCACTAAACCTTTTGTTTCCCCTTCCTGAGGGCAACACACATGAGCTGCTTGTAGTTCATCATCTTGAGCCTGACCTTGAATGAAATCCTTATCTCATTCTCATCCATTCCACAAAGTAGGTCATCTCAAAAAGAAAGCACGTATCACTTATGGTGTAAGTAATGGGATCTATAAAGCTATTTATCATAGGTCTGTATGGTGTGAGTTCCCATATTTGCTCACCAGCCTAATGGCATCATTCACTTAAAGGTCAAAGGCACAGCTGTGGAGATGAATGTAAACACAATGACAAGAGTGAATTTTGTATATCTTAAAAGCAGTCACTAATAAACCTCCAGAAAAGTACCACTGTTTATAAAGTCTAACCTACTGATGCAGGATATTTTCTTGACCCCTTTGTGGAACTCATGACAGGGGTGTCTCATTTACTCAGCCTGTCCTCATACCGCTTGCAGGAGGGAGCGTGCAAGCAAACAAGTGCAGGAACCGGGAATGAGCAAGTGCAGGAACTGGACAACCACCTTCGGACACTGACCAGAACAAACTCCATTTACTCAGCTTGCCTGGCTCAACCCATTATGGGAAGGAGCACCTAGGCAAGCGAGTATGGGACCTGGCCAGCTGCTTTTGGGTGCCAGCATGAGCACACTCTGTGCGGGCCCCAAGGCAGCATCCAAGTAGAGATGCCTGTGACCCCCTGAAGCTCCAGAAGATGTGTTACAATGCTCTTTCAGCTCAGCCATCTGTGGACAGCTTAGGTGTTAACAGCTAAAGTGAGTCCTTTGCCTCATCATATGGGGCCTCTGCCCTCCACCAGCAAGAGCAAAGGGCCAGTGTGACAACCTTTTTGGGGAGGTTATCCACATTAATGGATTAGTACTATCTATGGATTTTTAAATAAAATTTTAAACACAATTTTATTTAATTTAGCTGAAAGATATTGAAATGGAACTCTAATCTCTACTGAATTTTAGATATATATCTTTATATTTTTTTCTCTGATAGATGTCTCTAAGATTAAGAAATAGTATGATATATGTATGCATAGTTTTGTCATTATTTTTAACCATGCATTTTAATTTTAGCTATTAGCTAAATTTCTGCTATGGAAGTAATTTCATCCCCAATTTATATGATTTATATCATAATTATAACTTGTCAATAGTTCTGACATTTATTTGCTTCACATTTCTTTGGTCTTTTTGCTATATTTGAAGGAATTCAATGTACACCATTGAATCAGAGATTATTCTAGAATGTTTTGAATTTTTCTGGTTTGAATATGTCATACAGAATTTGCTTTTGATAAAGACTCATGGATATTAATTCTCTGAGATCAAGTTTGGTAATATTTACTTATTGCCTTTATGTGAGAATGAACAAAATCTAAATCTTAGTATCACATGCTTAGCTCTCACTTTCTTCTCTTCAGAACTGTGTAAATAATTTTCAGTCTTCTAGCTTTAAATGTTACTAAATAACTTTTGAGGTCTGTCAAATTACTACCTTTTAAAAAAGTTTCCATTTTGACAAGAAANACTCATGGATATTAATTCTCTGAGATCAAGTTTGGTAATATTTACTTATTGCCTTTATGTGAGAATGAACAAAATCTAAATCTTAGTATCACATGCTTAGCTCTCACTTTCTTCTCTTCAGAACTGTGTAAATAATTTTCAGTCTTCTAGCTTTAAATGTTACTAAATAACTTTTGAGGTCTGTCAAATTACTACCTTTTTAAAAAAGTTTCCATTTTGACAAGAAAAAAATCATTATATTTTAAACTCAGAAGCTTAATTTTAATATATTTTTATAAATTGTATACATTTTCCCAGCTAATAGTGTGTCTTTATAACACAGCTATTCCAAGATTTAAAGTATTCATTTTTTTTTATTTTAGAAATTAATTTTTGTTTGATTATTAGGATAACTTTCAGTTCCACTTTTTCTCTACTTTTGGGACATCAGATTTCAATTGTCACTACTTTAAAATATTTTGATCATCCTCATTCTGTATTATTTTCTAATTCTTTTAATTATTTTTACTATTCTTAGCTCATTGAGATTGCCTTAAATAATTTCAATTAGCAAATTCACTTTAATGTCATAAGCATTGCTTTCTGTTTCTAATTTATTTATGAATTCTTTCAGGTGTTATTTCTCAAAAATTTAACATCTCACCTATCACTTTTATCATTTTGTTTCATAATTGGATTTTTGATCTAGTATTTATTACCCACACATTCTTATTTTATTTCAAATATTCTCATTTGGGGATTCACATAATGCCTCAACCTGTTTCTGCTGCTATAAACAAAAAATGACAGAGATTCATCAATCTATAAAGAAGTGAAATTTATTTTCACACATTTCTGGAAGCTGGAAAGTCCTAGATCAAGACACCAGGAGTTTCAGCATCGGCTGAAGGCCATAGAGGGTGCCTTCTTGGTGTTCTCACAGGGCAGAAAAGATGGAAGATAAATAGTGGGCCAATGCTGTGTTCTTACATGGCAAAGAGTGGAAGAGAAGAAGCCCCTTCTTCCAAGCCCTTTTATAAGGCTCCTAATTTCATTCATGAAGGTTCTGCCCTCATGACCTCATCACCTCTTAAAGGCCCATCTCTTAATAGTAAGACATTGGCAAATAAGTTTCAATATATGAATTTTGGAGGGCACATTCAGACCTTAGCGTATGTTATGCTTGATTATCTTCTTCATCTGTCATTTAGAAAAAAAAATCATGTTGTGTAAATGGTTATCAGCTTCTTTTTTTTTTTTTCATGCTTTCTCAGTATTTGCTCTGAATTTGAATAAGTGCCTTAAGCTTGTTTCTAGGCTATCTGAGACAATTATTTTATTTAGTGTACAAACATGAAAGATAGGTGCAATACTCCATTTATTTTTGAAGCCTGGCATTTGAGAAGAAGGGGAGAAGGCAAACTCAAATGGAATTCTGTGCAGCGTGTATTTTTAGTGGCAGTAGTCTACATAAAACTATCTTTTCAAAGCCCTTGTATCATGATTTCTGGACAAAGGGAATAATATGTTCATTTCCAAATAGGAATAATCTCAACACTTGGCTTAAATTGAATCCTAAAGAGTCAGATTTGGTTGTCTCTTTTCCCCTCTCAATTGTTCCAGTCAATTGACTTTTTAAAATATATGCATGGATAATAATAGTTTACTGGATTGTACTGAAATTGTCAGCTTAGGAGCTAGATAGGCACTTAGGAACTTCAGGGAAGTATGTTAACAAAACACCATGAGATATGTGGGAGAAGAAAAAGGAGAGAATTATTTGTTACCAAGGGTTACAATCTGCAGGCTAGGAAACAGAGTCTCCAGCTAATACCAAAAGTGTATGATTCAGAGATAAAAAATAGAGGCTGGGCTTTATGCCTAACAGGACCCAACCAGTTATGCATCCATATTCAGTAGGATATATAATAATCCTAGGAATATTAATGAAGAAGACCAAACACATGTATGGTGAACAAATATGTATGTTCATCCCATGCCCACTTTGGCAAGGAGACTTAACCTTAACATGAACTGAAACTTGTCTGTTTACATCAAAAAGTCAATCAGAGGGCATAAAACGCCTTGTGCACAGTCATCGTGGGCTGGTCAGAACCAGTCTGTGGTCAGTCTTTATTGCTTAGGAAAGAATGCTTTGTAAGTCCGGTCAGCTCTCCTAGAGAAGCCACAGTAAAGGAGGGGAGTCTAGTCATGACGTCAGACAGTCCGTCAACGTTGGTGGAAAAATCTTTCAGTCATTTTTTTTTTTTTTTTTTTTCAGGAACTGGTGTCTGCTGAATTATTAGAACATAAAGTCCTGTGACAGTTATAGGGAAGGGGAGCAATGAGGTGTGACTAATTTCCTGCCTTGCCAAAACCACTGAATCTGCCTGGGGTCTCTTTTCTGGTGAGTTTGTTTTGTTTTGCCTGAAAGCTTAGGGGTTTTATTTTATTCACAGGTATATCCCCATAATAATTCAGCTTTAGGATGTTACTATTCCCAGTAATGTTGGCAGAGGTAAGAAAATAAACTAGGAACTATGACTGATCAGGAGAAGAAACTCTCCATTAACCCTAGGTTGGAAAGGAAAAGTAAAAGAAGTGATATTTTAGAGTTCCTTAAGAAATGGAACTGCGCAAACAAGATAACATGGTAAGAGATGGGGTTGCAAAGAGATACAGCCATTGAAAACAAGGCGAGGCCAAGGTAAAGAAAGAGCGGGTAAGATAGGAGCTGCTTTCTCTCCTCCTTCTCTTTGATGTTCTGCAGTTATCTCTCTTTGTCTGAATATCATTAGAAGACAAGCTGGCAAAAGTTCCTGGGTAATGCAAACTGGATTAGTCAGTGTAACTGCAGGATATACATGGATACACACACATAGTCACAGACACACGTACGCACACACACACACACACACACACAGAGAGAGAGAGAGAGAGAGAGAGAGAGAGAGAGAGAGAGAGAGAGAGAGAAAGAGAGATATGAGTCACATGTGGAAAATCTCATCCCTGACAAAGCAGACGCCAGGTCACATCAGCGAGAGTGCTTTTGCACAGCTCTTATAAGATCATCCTTAGAGTTAACCAGGAGGCTGAAGTTGGTTGTTTAACTTATTTTGTTTGTAAATATTGCATGTGTCCCTTATTCTCTGGCAGCACTTCCTCTGGTCAAAGTTCTTTAGCTGGTAGAATTATCCAAAATTTCATCATTTTCAAATCAATGTAATTAAGACAATGTTTTGTCTTAATGACTTGCCATTACTTTTCACTGATTTTTATTATTGAATACCAAGGTATTAAGATATGTTATTGTAAATGCAGACATTAGATATAATTTAGACTATACTCAACAAATTTTAGCATCCTAGTTTATCTTTGGTATTTTGGATCAATAACCACAGCCAGGAGAGTAATGGCTTCTCTGGCCAAAATAAAAAACACAGTAGCTCAAAATAATCAAGCAGCGCTCTCAGCTTCCAATCTAAGTAAACTGTGGCCAAATCCCTAGCTAATACAAATTCCATATTCCCATATTTGGATCCCATATTCCTCTGTTGTGATTGACAACCTTCAAATTGCCACAAGGTTGCATTAATAAAAAAAAAAGTCTATGAAAAATAATAGAGCATATTTTGAGAGAATCCATTCCCTTTTAAATTCCTTGAATTCTAGAACCATGTACTTAAACTAAAATATGGAAAATATCAACTATCAGATTCTAATTTAAAGCACATACTTCATTTTTAAGACCATAAAATCAGTTTTTTCTCTCAGGTAAGAACTTCAGGATCTTCATTAGATAATGGGGAATTTTAGAAAATCAGCACATTTCATAGACATTAGAACTTGTTGCATTTCCTTTGCTGTGAATATATTTCCTGTTCATACTCAATGTTGAGATTAATATCATGATTTGATTATGGGTCCTTCATGTTCACAGATTTTGATGCCACCAAAAATAACAAAGAGAAGATGTGGAAAATTCTTTTTTTTTTTTTTAAGCATATGTCTATGAAATAAAGAATGCATGCTGTGTGATGAAAGGTGATGTACGTGATGTACCTGTGTCTGGCTAGAATCTTAGGGAATGAGGCCACGCTGAGGAGGGGTCAGGTTGACATCTGCTATTAACATTTTGAGCATGTAGCGGCTGTAGTAGCCAGATCAACCTTGGTGGGATAAAGTCCATGTCATAAACTTATATATAGTCTCTGTCCTAGACAGCATGGCTCCTTTTTAAAAATAAACTTTACGATCAAATTCTGGAGGTCTGAAGGAAAAGACTGAGTTCCATAGGATTACTTATTCAATTCACCTTATTGCTGAGGCAGTTCCTAGAGTGCATGTCTTCTAAGTGATTTCTGCCAATTACAAGAGGTTAGCCCACATATGTCTACCTAAAATATTCTTTCCATTAACTTTTCACTGAGATTGTTTCCATGTCCTTAAAAACTAGTCAGTTCATTAGGTACTACCTGTGATTCTGCAGAGCTGTAACACAGGCCATTCTCTGCTCCTCCCCCGCCCCAAAAATACAGTTATTTAGATGTCCTGCTTGATATTCTGCCCATTAGAAGGATTTTGCTTAAAGATTTTTTAAGAGACACTCCTGAGTGGGACTGTAAGCCTGTATTTTGTTCTATGAAATTGGAAATCACCCCATGAATCTCTAGGCAGGCTTATTGAGATTGGTTTAAAATATTGTTCAGTTCCATGAGAGACTTATCCATTTGCTAAAGTGATTTAATTGTTTTCTGAAATTTTCAGTCCTTTTCTTATATTTGTATGTCCATTAACAGTAGAATACTGCTGTTAATGTTGTTATATATTTTTTTGTTCTCACAACAGAACAGTCATCTCAGGTAGCATAGGTTCTTGGTGCCTATGGACAAATATGAATAGTAAGTATCCACCAGAACTCGAGAGTCAATCAGAGACTGTTTTTCTAATGGAGAAGATATTTCAGGAAAATGGGTGACAGCTTTGCTCCAAAATGCCGAGATTCTCTTACTATATTTTGTTAAAGGTTTATTTAACTTTGGCCTCTACGACAGACAAAGGAAGAAAACTTGGAATTTCTGAGTTATAAGATGAATGTCACAAGGTGTCTGTAGGCAACATAATCATCTATGTATGTATCTGTGTATTCATGTAGCTATCTATCTATCTATCCATTTATCTATTATCTGTCTATCTATCTGTCTGTCTATCTACCTATCTATCTATCTAGTCTATTTCTCTATTTCTCTATCCATCTGTCTATCATCTATCTATCTGTCTGTCTATATCTAATCACACACACACACGTTCAATGCATGTATAAGATATATAGGATATATGGGTGTGTACACATAGGATATCTACTTCATATATTCAAAAAAGATGAAGCAGTATCATTGTAGGCTGTTCATACATTTTATTCTGAAAAGTAATGTGAGCAATTAGGCAATGCCACAGTTACCTGTAAGTTGAAACACTCTACAAGTTTGGTCCTGTAGCTGGATTTGGTACTTTTCCAAATCAAGTATTTTGTAGTTAATATAACCCAACTAGCCTCTACCATCTTTGGTGTCTATTATTTCCCCTGAAATTGTGGATCCCAATTTTATTGCAGCATCTTTCACTTTATCTCTACCCTACAGAAGAAAAACACAATGGAGATTTTCAAGGATATTGATATGTTTAGCATGGATGCATTTTTTAATGCCACTGAGACGGTGAAATGGATTCTGAACATATTGCACATAATACATCTCCTCTAACATTCCCATTTCCCTCAGCCTATAGGTGATTTTCATATAGAATATCAATAATGTTATCAAATTTCAACTTTATTTACTATAAGCTATGTTAAATCTAGGCTTTAGTTATTCAACCAAATGCCTGATAATGACATAATTAACTATTTGGACCAACACATTAACCTCAAAGTAGTGGATACATGCATCTTTATAAAAGTTGGCCTGATAAAATATTATTTTAATAGTTTTATTTAAGATGAAAATGAGCCTCTTGTTCAGTCCATCAAAGTGACAAAATTGTGCCTCGTGTTGCTGTATATGTGAGTGGACTTTGCAATTCTCTTCTTGAAGTGAAGCATTGAGAAGTGGTAGAGTTGGATCTTATGGAAACTGTGGATTCCCTTGCTAGAACATTATTCCATGCTAAGTGCTTACAAAGTCTTACACAATACAAAATTAGTGTCTTCAGATAGATAAGGAGGGTATCATTGAGCCCATAAAAGAAGTTCAAGGAGTTTTGGGAGTACAAGTTTCTAAGTTGTCTGTGTCTGCTGAAATATAGCTCTCTAAATCTCAGAGTTTCACTCATTTCTACTCAGTTTTCTGATATAACAGTAGGCAAATTAGAGACATCTGTGAGCTTGTACGTTGAAAAATCATATCAATTCACCACTGCAATTAGATTTGGGGCCTGATAGTTATGATTTCAATTTGGCTACATGATATTGGATATTATTTACAACTTCCTTCCATAGAGGTTGTTTTCTCTTCTTTCATGAGTTATAAATTCAAAGCCCTAAACTAATCTTTCCTTTTCTATCTATGTATTTTCCAACTTAGAAACACTCATTCCATGTGGATCTTTGATCAGCATTATAACAAGCAAGTTTCAAATTTGATCTCACAAAACTTGCCCACAATAAACATGTTAGAACATATTGCAAACAGTGTTAATTTGAATTTGAAGAGTCATGAATACTGTTGCATAAGACGCGTAACTAGTGTTCTAATTTTTCATAAAAAACATCTGTGTTTCAATTAAGGATGAGAATAACCTCAGAGTCAGACAAGATTTGAGCCATCTGAAACCTTGTGAGCTTTCCCAGTCTCTGATAACCAGCCAATAATTAAATGTTGATCTTTTAGTCTTCTAGAGTCTAGGTAGCCTAAATAAAATCAGTCTCAAACATGAGAAGTCCCAGTATTTACATGATAAAAAACATTTTCTATCAATCTGTATACGTCATTTTGCAATGTTTTCATAATATGCTGTATTAGATGACGCAGCTGGGCAAATAACCTACACTCACCAAATTTATAGATTATTTTGCATTCATTGATGTGATCCTGAGCATGAAAAAAATCAAGAAAAAAATTCCATACACTGGTTATACCTGAGAAGCATCTGAGCTGAACTCTAAATTATAGGCTACAACTTGAAAATACTGAAATAAACTAATTTTTGCAACAACTTCTTTTAAAACCATTGAAACATAATCATTCAAAATTTGTTTGTATAATTCCCATAATTTTCTTTCCAAATTTAACTACTCTGTTCATCTTATCACTTTTTTAATTAGATACAAATCAATCAATAAAATACAGAGAGAGAATGTAGGGACCGATCTCATTTGTCTCCACATTCTTTGTACCTAGTGATCATCTGGGCACAAAGAACAAATTTGATACATATTGACTGAACGAATGAATAAATAAAAACATGTACATTTACTAGATAGAAACAGACTGTCATACCTGCTAAAGAGGAGAGAACAAGTAAAAAATATGAGAAAATGGTGAGGCTATAGTGAGTCATAAATCAAAATAAGAATTTTAGTAGATAGAGTAAAATAGTATTGAATTTTACATTGTGTCAATAAAATGACTGAAATATTATTTGAAATCTGACTTGAAGACGTTTTTTACTTATTCTGGCATGTTTGCGACTTCAATGAAATGACAGCAACACAAAATGAATTACACAATAGAAAGTAAGGAAAGAAGATGAAATGCATAAACACCTCCCATAAAAGTAAGTTGTGAATGGAAAATAAAAGGAAATAACATGAAACTTGAATGGTTCTAAGATCCATGAAACGTAAAGATAAGCCATCAAAATCAATACCAACCTGAAGACATCGCATGAAAATGTGGCATCAAGATCAAGACCCACTATGTTGTAGTATTGTTTTATGTTAAATGCTTGATGTTAGTCTAAGTGCAATGTATTAACTCAATACATTCTTAAACATCATTAACAATCATATTAGTTTTAGACAAATTTTACCAATAAGAGAGCAGAAACAAGTAGATCATATAATTTTACAATGCTATGTTTGTTGATAGTGATTGGGGAACAATTTACCATAAACTGATGGAGCCCAGAGTCAGTACTATTAAAAATAAATTATCTACTTCTGATTTTAAATGGGAAAGAATTATTATGGAACGGAAGTTATGGATACAGAAAAAAGGCAGGATGGGTATGATGTAAGGTGAGTATCTCCAGAAGACTGGCCTTAATAGAAGTGAAACTCAGCACAGAAATCCATTTAATGGAAGAGGAGGAGTAGAAAAGGATGATTATACTTGTAAGTAAGATTGTAGCATTTAGGTTAGAAGTAAGCAGTTTGATTCTTTATAAAGATAAGGAAGATTCTCATGTGTTTCATGTTTTCTTCACGTTCTATGCAGGTGTTAGTGTTTTAAACTCAAGCTATGTACTACCTATGCTCTTATTTATATTAAGAAATATATTATTCATCTTATCTGTCATTACATTCCAACTGAAAGCACTACTAAAAAATTCACAGCCTTCTTGTGTACTCTGCTTCTCTTCTTTGCCCTGCAGTCACCTCCTCTCTTGTTTTACTGAGTATATCAAAGTTTTGTAAATCATTCCATATGTCACCCTCTCCAAAAAGGACTGTACTCCTCTTTTTCCATATACAGCTATTCTCACATGGTGGTGGGAAATAGTAAATGTGTAGGGGCTCTACAAACAGTAGCATTATTTTAGATTTCCAGCTCCAGATATAGGAACCAAATATTCATGAAAGTAAAGAAATACTTTTCACATAATGTTGTCTCTCATCTTATCCTCAAAATATGAATGCAATATCATATCCCCTTCAGTGAAAATCTTGAGATTTCTTGTTAAAAATTAACACTAAGTTTTAAAAGCTCTAGCACCTTAACTTTTATCTTTCTAATTACATTATCTTCTATGTGTTTTCTGGTTATAACTGTTGTTCCTACCAGTTAGTTGTTGGAAAAGTAAATGAAATATTTACACCGACCGTGGAATGACAAATACTACTACAACAGAAACTAGAAAGTGGAAGTCTTTGTAATTTACTTTGGAGGTATGCATTTGGCTGATAAATGTCGACATGTTACTCAAATGGCAGAGATGTGACTCCTGATTCTCCCATCTCTGGCTAATGAGTGAAATCTGTATGTCTTTGCATCTGTGTAAATAAGGCAATAAAGTAATTAAAAAATATCCTATGTCTAACTTCTTCAATGATTTCTAATTTATTTACATTTTGCATATCACTGTAGTTTGTTCATTTTATACTATAATATTCCATTACATAAATATACTACAATTAATTAAACCAAATTTATGTATATACTACATAGAAAAAAATCCAAAAAAGATTCCAATATCACAGTTGTTTTACTACAACCAAGTAGAGATAATAAAAAGACCCAGCTAATTTTTTACTTTGTACTCTATACAGACTCCTCTCCTATATGAGCATAAGAAAAACTCCCTCATTGTTATTGAATCAATGAGAAGTCTTTACTATACAAATGTATCAGGGACAACTTATAGACATATGAGTTATTTTGGTACTATACATGATAATGGTGGTATTAGTCAGGGTCCTCCAGAAGGACAGAACTAATAGGATATATGTATATATAAGGGTGTTTATTAAAAACAATTGGCTCGTGCAATCACAAGGTAAAGTCCCATGATAGGGCATCTGCAAGGTGGAGAAGAGAGAAGCTAGTAGTGGCTCAGTCTGAGACCAAAAGCCTTAAACACAGGGAAGGGTGACAATGCAGCTTTCAGCCTGTGGCTGAAATTCCAAGATAACCTGGCAAACAACTAGTGTTAAGTTCAAGAGTCCAAAGGCCAAAAAACCTGAAGTCTCATGTCTAAGGGCAGGAGGAACAGGTGGAAGCCTCTAGTATGAGAGAAAGATAACAGCCAGAAGACACAACAAGCCAACGTATTCCACTTTCTTCCTTCTGCTATAGTCTAGCCATCCTGGGAGCTGATTTGATGGTGCTCACCCACACTGAGGGTGAGTCTTCCTCTCCTAGTCTGCTGACTCAAATTTCAATCTCTTCTGCCAATTCCCTCACAGACACACCCAGAAACAGTACTTTATCAGCTGTCTATGCATGCTTCGATCTAATCAAATTAACACCTAACATTTACTATCACAAGTCCATCCCTTGTCAACGTGGCACTAATACACATCTGCTGAAATCATATGAATCATCAAATACAGAAAATAGTAAGATTATATTTACATTTAACATAATACAACTACTATTTCCACAACTGGAAGTACATTAATCCTTAACCTAAATGCTATTACATAAAGTTAAAAACACTTAAATGCTAATATGAAATAAATCAATCATGTTACATGATAAAGAAAAAAGAAAGGAAATAAAATAAAGATATGTTCTTCGTACAAGTGTGTACATGCACAAACATATTCTTAATCAAATAAGGAGAAAATACTCATGACAATTACAGTTGTTGTTTCTACAACTGTTTATGCAGTCGTAGCTTGTGTTCATAACTACCTTCTACTGTCCATTCTGTATTCTCTTTGTCTTCAGCAAGCACCTCAGCTGGTGGTCATATTTAGTTGCTGGACTAACCCAAACCTTTATTTTTGAAGGGTCTGAGCCATGTGTCGTCCTGCCTGGATTTAGTTGTTGTAATTTCCCATTGATCTTAATCACAGGGCATGGTAATTCTAAGAGATGCCCTAAGGAATCTCCTGTATTCCAGAAATACTTTCTTACTTCTATTATGGAGTTGTAGTCTAACTTCATTTTAGTAATCCCGGCCAATCACTCCAGTCAACAAGATAACTCCCTTCTTAGTCTGTTGGCTGAAAGAAAGGAGGAGTTCAAAGTAGCCAGGTAGCAATCTTAACTTCCAGTTTAATAAAGTCATTGTTGTGCCTACTTGGGTTGGCATTGCTCCTTCCTGAGAGGAATGACAGGAGTGGATGGAGAAGGAGGCTGAGTGGTGTCCACAGAATGGGTCATCCTAACCACTTGATTATTAAAGGCCTCTAGGCCAGTAGAACTTAACGTTGTGAGAACAGGAAGCAAAATTTATTTTAGAGGTAATGGTGAGTGGTGCTACTTCCACTTCCACTGCTTGATTCCTGGACCTATGAACCTTGGCTATGGGAGAAACTGTAGAATATATTGGACAGTGATTCAGAGTATACAGAGGCTTCTGGAAAATTTTGCTCCAGTCCTGTAAAGTATTGTCACCTTGCTGGTGATGTAATTGTGACTTCAAAAGGTCATTCCACCATTCAGGAAGCCAACTGCCTCAGGCTGATGCAATACCTCAGAGAACATTGCAAGACCAGTGAATTCTATGAGTATGAGCCCACTGCTGCACTTCTTTTTCTGTGAAGTGAGTGCCTTGGTCAGAAGCAATGCTCCGTGGAATACGATGAGAGTGGACAAGGTATTCTGTGAGTCCACAGATGACAGTCTTGGCAAAAGCATTGAGGGCAGGATTGGCAAATTCATATCTTCAGTGTCTATTTTAGTGAGGACAAACAACTGCCCTTTCCTTGAGGAAAAAAAAAGTCCAATGGAATCAACCTGTCAGCAAGTAGCTGGCTGATTATCCTGAATAATGGTGCCATATCAAGGGCTCAGTGTTTTTCTCTACTGTTGGCAGCTTGGACATTCAGCCATAGCTGTACAAAGTCAGCCTTGGTGAGTGGAAATCCTTGTTGCTGAATGCATAACCTCTATTCCTGCCACAATAGCTACTGTGTTCATGAGCTCATTGGGCAATGACAGGAGTGGATGGAGAAGGAGGCTGAATGGTGTTCACAGAATAGGTCATCCTAACCACTTGATTATTAAAATTCTACTGCGGTCACCTTTTCTTGAGTATTCACATGAAACACAAATACAGTCGCAGTGTTTGACCACACGTAGAGGTCAATCTGCATAGTTCTTTTCCAGACTTAATTGTCAAAAATTTTTCAATCACGCTTCTTCTAAGTTCTCTGACCATGCAGCCAAATCATTGGCTATAGCCCATGAATCAGTATATAATCACACATCTGGCCATTTCTCCTTCCAAGCAAAGTGCACAACCAGGTGCATTGCTCAATGCTATTTATGGATGTCCCAGAAAGGGGCTGTAGTGGTGTAGCTGTCCACTTTTGGTGTCTGCTGTATTAATCCGGATTCCCTAGAAGAACAGGACTAACAGGATACATGCATATATGAAAAAGAGTTTATTAGGGAGTATTGACTCACATAATCACAAGGTGAAGTGCCACAACAGGCTGCCTGTGAGCTGAGGAGCAAGGAAGCCAGTCTGCGTAACCAAACTTCAAAAGTGAGGAAGCCAACAGTGCAGCTTTCAGTCTGTGGCCAAAGGCCCAAGGGCACCTGGCAAACCACTGGTGTAGGTTCAAGAGTCCAAAAGCTGAACAACTTGGAGTCTGAAGTTTATGGTCAGAAAGCACCAAGCATAGGAGAAAGATGGAGGTCAGAAGACTCAAGCCAGTCTAGTCTTTCCACATTCCTCTGCCTGCTTTTTTCCTGGCTGTGCTAGCAGCTGATTAGATGGTGGGTCCAGATTAAGGGTGGGTCTGCCTCTGCCAATCCACTCACTCAAATGTTAATCTCCTTTGACAATACTCTCACAGACACACCCAGGAACAATAGTTTGCACCCTTCAATCCAATCAAATTCACACTCAGTATTAATCATCACACCTCCATACCATGCAGAACCATCTATAAACCAGGTCATAGTCTTCTCTTCATCTGTTAACTGCTCACAGGGAACTCCATGAGGCCATGGGTGCAGGCTGGGAGAGAGAAAGCAGGATGACAGGAGTGGGGCCTATGGGAACTTGAGCTACATTCTTATGTAACTTACTTGTGCCATCAGAAGCAGCTTGAGCCCAGTCACATATATACCACTTCCGTTTGATGATAGAGCACTGCTGTGCATGTCCATCTTTATGGCTAGATAGGTGAGAAAGCACTTAGGTCATAATAGGTAATTCAGATGGCATGGTAACTTGGTGACTTATATACGAACATTCAGTTTCTAACAAGACCTAGTAACAGGCCATGAGTTGTCTCTCAAAAAGGAGAGTAGTTATCTGCAGAAGATAGCAGGACCTTACTCCAAAATCCCAGAAGCCTCCATGTGATTCCCCTATGGGGGCCTGCCAAAGGCTCCAAATAACATCACTATCTGCCACTGACACATCAATCATGATTAGATCTGCTGAGTCATATGGCCTAAGTAGCATACCAGCTTGGACAGCAGCCTGTACCTGTAACAGCCCTTGCCTGTTCTTGACACCACTCAAAACTGACAGCCTTTCATGTCACACAATAAATAGGCTGGAGTAACACACCCAAATGAGGAACGTGTTTCTTCCAAAATCCAAATAGTCTCACTAGGTGTTGTGTCTCTTTCTTCGTTGAAGGAGGGGCCAAATGTAACAACTTCTTGTAACCTCAGAAAAAATATCTTGACAGGGCTCATTTAACTAGACCCTAAGAAATTTTGTTGAAGTAGAAACTCCCTGAGTTTTAGTCAGATTTATTTCCTATAACTTGGCATGCAAATGTCTCACCAATAAGTCCAGTGTGGCTGCTACTTCTCACTCACTGGATCAGTCTAATCAGCATAATGTCATCAATGTAATGGACCAATGTGATTCCTTGTGAAAGAGAAAAGCAATCAAGATCTCTGGGAACAAGATTATGACACAAAGCCAGAGATGATATACCTATGAGGCAGTACAGTGAAGGCATATTGCTGGCTTTGCCAGCTGAAGGTAAATTGTTTCTGGTGGGCCCCACACACAGGAATGAAGAAAAAGGCATTTGCCAAATAAATGGATGAATACCAGGTACTAGGAGATGTGTTACATTGCTCAAGCAATGAAGCCACATTTGGTACAGCAGCTGCAATTGGAGCCAGCACTTGGTGAAGTTCAAAATAATTTACTGTAATTCTTCAAGATCTGTCTGTTTTCTGAACAGGCCAAGTAGGAGAGTTGAAGGGGGCTGTGGTGGGAATCACCACCCCTGCATCTTGCAAATCCTTGACGGCGGCACTAATCTTTGCAATCCAACCAGGGACACAATATTGTTTTACATTTACTCTTTTTCTAGGCAAAGGCAGTTCTGACAGCTTCCATTTGGTCTTTCCCACCATAAGAGCCCTGACCCTATTGATCAAGGAGCCAATGTAGGGATTCTACCAGCCTCTAAGTATGTTCATTCCAATTATGCATTCTGACACTAGGGGAATGACCATTGGATGAATCTAGGGTCTTATTAGAGTCGCCGTAATTTGGACCTGAGCTAAAACTCCATTAATTACATGACCTTCATAAGTCCCTAATCTAACTGGAGAGCCACAGTGATATTTTGTGTTCCTTAGAACCAATGTCAGCTCAGAGCCAATGTCCAGTAGGGCCTGAAAGTTTTGATCAGTCTCCGTTCCCCAATGCAGTTAGTCTGACGAAAGACTGGAGGTCCCCTTAAAGAAGGATGGGAGAAAAATTAACCGTACAAGTTTTTGGTAGTGTAGTGGGGGTCCTTCCTCAAGGATATCCAGCCCTCATGTTATACAAGGGATTCTGGGTCTATAAACTGCCTCAAATCTGGAAATTGATTGAATAGCCATGACTCTCCTCTTTTGTAATTCAAATTAATATTTTGTCCAGTTAACCTGGAAATTTGCTGCATCTAGAAGTTAAGTAAAAATGTGCTAGGCTTCCTATTTATTTCATTTTTAAAAGCAATAAAAATAATTTGCCAGGGCCAGAGGTCTATATGAGTCAGACTATTCTGATTGCTGCTTTAACTCTGCTGTCTAATATAGTAACTATGCCCACCTTGCTTTTGACAATTGAGTGCTATCACTTGGTCCCTGCCACCTTATAATAATTGTGATCCAATTATTCCTATTGCATTTGTTTTCCCGCTGAGTGACTGTGGTTTCCACTGTAAGATCTGGCATACAGAGAAGAGCAATTACAGAACTCTTCAAGGATGAGGTTCCTCCTCTCACGAATCTGTTTTGCAAGGTGTTGATGAAGTATATGTCTTCTGGGCCCTCTCAGTTGGGATGAGTAGGTCTAAAGTGACAAACCCACACCAGCATTTCAATCTCCCTAAGCCTTTGGATCTCTTCCTCTACATTAAATCAGGGGAGATGAGACATTTCCAGCTTGCTCACACTGGGTGATTTTTTTGAGCCATGTTTCAACTAACCAAGCAAGTAAACGATTAGAACGTTTTTAAACTCCTTGAGCTGCAACATTAAATAGATAATCTTGTTTAGTGGATCCATATCAATAAATTTATCCTGATCCAACTTTATGTTTCTTCCACTATTATCCCACATCCTTAAGATCCATTTCCATGCCTCTTTTCCATGTTTCTGCTTACATAAAATATAAAACTCAAGTAGTTCTTTTGGAATGTAGTACACCTCCTCATGGGTCACACTCTGAAATTCACCTCTAGGGGTCTGCTGGGACTTGAGTCTAGTTACAGATCTGGAAGTAAAGAGGAGTGATGGGTATGGGTTTTGAGTAGAATCAGCATTGTCTTGCCTGACAACTCCCTTGGGGGAGGGCATAATTATTATCACCTCAGCAAGTGTAAATTTAATATCCTCAGACAAAGTTGGAAAGGCTGAATTAATCCTAGGTTGGGGAGAAAATGTTGCCACCACTGATGGTGGGGAAGTCCATTTCTTTAGCAAAAATGGCTTATCAGAATTTAGGAGCTCAGTGTCCCCAGCTTCATCAGGACCCTCTCAAACATCCCCATCCCAAGTTACAGGTTCCCATTCTTTCCCAATCAATGCCCTCACTTTAACAGTTGACCCCAGGAGAGGCTGACCATGTACCTTTCCTTGTAGGTTAGTCAATCTCATGACGAGTGCTTGTGATCTGATTTTCCAGAGTTACAACCCTTTGCCTACAGAAGATAAGACTCTCACCAAGGACAATCTTAGGAGATTTGCAGCTAAGCATGCACTTCTGGAGCCAGAAGGTAGAATCACTGAGCTCATCCCTTCCTTTTATTAGTTTCTCCAGTGAACACAGGAACAATCAACTAATTTGATTATGTTTCTTGATTCTCCACAAATGGTCAAAGGAATCTTGAGTAGGGCAACTAAACTCTTTGCCTCTCAAGAGTGGTGAATCAGGAGTATCAAATGCACTTATTTTGCATAACTCTCTGAACAGTTTCCATTAAGGATTATCAGTGTTCTACATATTATTTGAAGTACAGTTCTTAGCATTTTGGAGTCTAATCAGATGTAACAGCCAACTCCAGAAACCTCGAAACCAACCCTAAAAATCCATCCTTAAAATTCTGTTCCTCTAGAAACACTCCTGGTACCAACATTTGTATTACTCAGGGTTCTCCTGAGAGAAAGAAGTAATAGGATACATGTGTATACACAATCACAAGGTGAAGTTTCACAACAGGCCATCTGTGAGTTGGGGAAGAAAGAAGGCAGTAATGGCTCAGTCTGAGACTAAAAGACTAAAGACAGGAAAGCTGACAGTTCAGCCTTCAGTCTGTGGTTGAAGGATGGAGAGCTCCTGGCAAACCACTGGTTTGTGATCTGTCCAAGAGATCAAAATCCACAGAACCTGAAGTCTCATATCCAAGGGCAAGAGGAATAGAAGGAAGACTCTAGCATGAGGGAAAGGTGAAAGCCAGAAGTCTCAGCATTCCAGCTTATATTGCTTTCTGCTTGCTTTGTTCTAGCTATGCTGGCAGCTGATTTGATCATGCCCACCCCCATTGACGGGGGATCTTCTCCTCCTAGTCCAATGACTCAAATGTCAATCTCCTCTGGTAACACCATCACAGACACACCCGGAAAGACTACTTTACCAGCTATCTATGCATTTTTCAATCCAATCAGGTTGACACCTAAAATTAGCCATCAGAATGGTTCAGTGAATATTCTTGGTATACATATTGTAACTAAATCTTGGAATATGTTACTGACAACAGAGTTTCTCATTTAAAAATTTAATATTTTAACATTTATTCTTAATGTATTATTATGAGAATCCAAGTTGATTTTAATTAATTAAAGCATATTGAAGGGGTGATCAAAAAAGACAAACACTGTAAAATCTCTCAGACTATAAAAATACAGTATATCCATTTTCTACAACATAGTGTATTGTGACAGGTATTTCTTGATTTATTAAGTTTATTCATTATTTATTGAGGTATATTCCCTTACTTAAGTTTTACCTCCCTTAAAACTTTCATCACCTTTACTTTCATTCTTAATTGTTGCAAGCCACCAATACTTTGGAATCAGTAATTATATTCTATAGTCTTCATTCACTGGAGAGTCAAATATTATTTTTTGTCTACCTTTCTGTCCTGCAACTTCATGGTTTGCTTTTTATTTATAAATTTTTTATTACATTGTTACTTAACATAATACTGTATCATATTATATCATAATCTTAACTTTATTTTAAGGAGTGTATGCATACCTATTGAAAAGATTCTTTTCCAGAGATATTTTTCTTAGAGTTCCCCACATACAATCTCTAATGTGAAGACTTTACTGTCCAGGCATTACATGCCTATCTTAGTCATTAGTATCTCTTTTGCACTGTGCTCAATTGAGTGTATAATTTTTAGGTCTAGTGTTTTCCTCTTCATGGTCATTTCTCTTATGTCTTCTAGTAGCTTCCAGATAAACAGTACATTCTCAAATTTGTTACACACTGGCAACTTATTCCCAAGGAAAATTTTTAAAAAATTATATTCTGCCACCAAATCATATGAGTATCTGTTTGGCCTCTCTGGATAGGGTCAAGTTTCTTGCATAAGCAAAATTCACCTTTTATTTGGCATATATATTGCAAATATAATCTTCCAACATAACATTGGTCTTTTGGTATTATTAATAAACTTTTTAATACAATTTGTGTGTTTCACAGAAGTGATACAGCCATACAGTAATACTAGCATGCCTGAGTTTTGTATACAGCTTGAAAAGAATATTTCCTAACCTGATACCAAAGCCTGGCAGAGACACAGCAAAAAAAGAGAATTATAGACCAATATCCCTGATGAACATCGATGCAAAAGTCCTCAAGAAAATACTGGCAAACCGAATCCAACAGCGCATCAAAAAGCTTATCTACTACAATCATGTGGTCTTCATCCCTGGGATGCAAGGCTGGTTCAACATACACAAATCAATAAATGTAATCCAGCATATAAACAGAACCAAAGACAAAAACCACATGATTAGCTCAATAGATGCAGAAAAGGCCTTTGACAAAATTCAACAGCCCTTCATGCTAAAAACTCTCAATAAATTCGGTATTGATGGAACATATCTCAAAATAATAAGAGCTATTTATGACAAACCCACAGCCAATATCATACTGAATGGGCAAAAACTGGAAGCATTCCCTTTGAAAACTGGCACAAGACAGGGATGCCTTCTCTCACCATGGCTATTCAACATAGTGTTGGAGAATTCTGTCCAGGAGCAATCAGGGCAAGGGAAAGAAATAAAAGGTATTCAGATTAGGAAAAAGAAGAAGCAAATTGTCCTGTTTGCAAAGTACATGATTTATATTTAGAAACCCCATGTCTCAGCCCAAAATCTCCTAAGCCTGATAAGCAACTTTCAGCAAAGTCTCAGGATACATACATCAATGTGTCAAAAATCACAAGCATTCTTATACACCAATAATAGAACAACAGAGAGCAAATAATGAGTGATCTCGCCATGCACAATTGCTTCGAAAGAGATAAAAGTACCTGGAGATCAACTTACAAAGATGTAAGGACCTCTTTCAAGAGAACTACAAACACTGCTCAATAAAATAGAAAGAGGAACACAAACAATGGAAAACATTAATGCTCATGGATAGGAAAATCATATGTCATGGAAAATCTTACTGCCAAAAGTAGTTATATCAGAGTTCAGTGCCCTACCCATTAAATTCACTATACAACATTTGTTACTTCTTCATACTAAGGTATTTGGCGACATAATATACATGACTCATACATAATACGAGCCATAAAATCAATAAAATGAAAAGCATGGGTCTTGAAAGTCACATCGACTAGGATGCAGTCAGAACATACCCCAGCCTCAACAGATTACAACACTTGTACATTCTCGTAAACAAAAAAAAAAAAGAAATAAACCTAAACCATAAGAACATATGTATACTGAACTCAACAAGAGATATATAGAACAAGCAGAGAAACAAGAAACAGGTGCCCTGTCAGAATATATCTAGCCTACACACAATATCTACAGCCATCTCAGATGTTAAGATCAAAACCTATCTATAACCGAATAACAGACTAGGGTGAAACTAACTTACCTTATCTTATATCAAAAACCTGGTTAGTCTGCGAGAAACAACTCATCATTCAATGCGGTCAATCTGAATCTGGATCCCTTCCTCTTTCACTCCTTTCAACATTACTTCATCAAGTATCGGTTTAGTACCTTATATGTTATAGACCTAATACCATATAAACCTATATAGAATAGTAAAAACTTATGCAATATACTTCACAGTGACAGAGGCATGGGCAAGTGACTTCAATGTCCTAAAATACCAATAGCAATGCAACAAACAATAGCAAAATTAGACAAATGGGATATAATTAATACTAAAGATGCATCCTGTACAGCAAAAGAAACTACCATCAGAGTGAACAGGCCAACCTACAGAATGGATATAGAAAAATTCTTCGCTAAACTCTCTACATCTGACAAGGCGACGCCTATATACCAGAATAACAAAGAACTCAATACAAATTGTACAAGAAAAAAAAAAGCAACCCCAGCAATAAAGTGGCAAAGGACACGAACAGACTATCTTCTCAAGAAGTACATTATGCAGCCAACAGAACCTGAAAAATTTCATCACTGGCCATCAGAGAATGCTAATCAAACACATGAGAATACTCATTCTCACACTCATCTAGAATCGGTATCATCCTATGTGATATAAATAAGATCATTCAGTCTGAAATTCAACAGGTGCTGCCTACTTCTGATATATACGGTATAACGTAACATGGTTTGGGGAACATCATATAATATATAGAAAGTCAATTTACATTAGTTACAGCATAGATGGTGATCTTCCGCTAAACATAGGTATTCTAGCGAAAGCTAGAAATAATATTGCACCTAATTTTGTATGACCTCATGCTCACCAATCACCCATTAGCGCATCAGAGATAAGCTGTCCAGATTCATTCCGCGCAACACAGCCATTATATATATTTTGACTGTTTAATCTATAAGACACCATGCACACTGTGTTTTATCTCAGCACTATTACATATCAAGCATATATGATCTTTCCCGGATATCAATTACATAATAAAATCACAATGACAACTAAGCATATGTCCAATTAAAATGGGCATACATATAGTAAAGCCAATATCGGAACATGGACCTCCAGCGGTAAAAGGCTCCATTCAACTTAGAAACTGTTGCAGCATCTTCATGTACCTAAGATCCATGAGTATATTAATATCATTTGAGATATGTCATTGCCATGGAGAACGTCAATGCGCAGCCTCACAAGAACAATATATCCAAAATCACAAGATAGCCACCTGAGTTGGAGCTCTACGATTTGTTCTGCGACGCGCGAAGAGTTTCGGGTCTGATACAATTTGACAGGATCCTACAAATGACATCCACGACACAGGAACATCCGCAAGTGCTCGTATAGTCATATGCCATTTTCCGGCCCAGTGGAGAGAAGAGAGAGAGCGAGCAGAGCGAGCGCGCTAGGGAGAGGGTAGCCTGACTCTTAGGACATATATCTCACCATGTAAATGTCATAATAATATGCAGCCAACACACATGATCTGCACAGGTACTCCACTACACTCAATATATAAGATGATACCCTGTTTTCACAGCATATACGTGTATGTTGTGGCAGATGAACCCTGCCGCTTTGAACTATCCCCCAGAATGCACACATTAACTTATAGACAAAAATATAGTTAAAAGAATACTATATCTTCCTTTCGATTCTGATCATAAAATACTTGTCTATTACTTTGTCCAAAGTGTCGAACAACTTCGTTTGTGTCGTTGACTGTAATCATAGAAAAGAGAGATATACATAGCCTCATAATATTATAATTTTACTTATGTTCTTTATCTCTAATCGTTCTATAACTACTTCGAGATGTCAAGACAGTTCACAGATGAAGTACTAGATAGGTCAACAAGCCACTTACATTGCAGTAGATATACCATCTGTGAGTAATTTGCTATTATGAAGATAAAAACATTCTCCAAGCATCTAATTCTAAATCTTTCCTCTCAGAGATACGGTTCTGTGAAAGGAAAGTACCCTGCAGACGTGGTCTGACCATCGCTGTGTTATCCGAAGCAAAACAACAACAAAGAAAAACAAAAATTACCAGAAACTATAAAATATCTGATCCTTTCTCCCTCTCTCAAAAATTCCATATGGTTATCTTCTTAGCAAGGAGAAGCTATTAAAGTTGGTTCGGGTTTAATTAGCATTCCTTTGACTTTCTAAGCATTTATGAAAAAGTAACAGTTGAAGCATACATAGCTTTATCTGAAAGAATTAAATGTGTTTGGCTTTCTGAACTAAGTATTCTTTAAACACCATGGACTATCTCTATTGGAGAATGTGTTGGAGCACTTTCTTTTTTTTTTTTTTTTTTTTTTTTTTTTTGAGACGGAATCTCGCTCTGTTGCCCAGGCTGCAGTGCAGAGGCATGATCACTGCAAGCTCTGCCTTCCCGGTTCACGCCATTCACCTGCTTCAGCCTCCCAACTAGCTGGGACTACAAGGGCCCACCACCATTCACGTCTAATTTTTTTTGTATTTTTAGTAGTGACAGGGTTTCACCGTGTTAGCCAGAATGGTCTTGATCTCCTGACCTCGTTATCTGCCTGCCTTGGCCTCCCAAAGTGCTGGTGATTACAGGCGTGAGCTACTGTGCCCGGCCTCCGTGGAGCCCTTTCTTTAATATAACAAATAAATGTTAGTCACTTTGTTTAAATATAAATGTGTGAGCTGCATGAGCACAGGGACTATGTCATAATGTCTTTTGCTCTCTTACATATCATCAAGGGATGGGTTAGGTAAGTGCTATAAATTGTGCATTGAATGTGTAATGTGAAAAAGTGGCAGATGCAGCGATAGTTGAGTAGATAATTTATTATCTAACCCATATCTTGAAACGGTATCACTTTGCCAAAAAATTAGTCTCCAAAAATTTAAAATTATTTATATGGAGAAGACTTATTAAAAAATTAAGCACTGAAGGAACACAAATTGCAAATGGTTCATATTTTTTTCCAAACATGCCATTCATGTTTGGTATCACACTTTATCTAATATCATTATTTTTGTTTTGATCATTCATGTAGAAACCACATCAGTGTCTCCGCTTTTGTACGTTTCTTCTAGTCTCAGATGTAGTCAGTAATCACAAATTCAATCTCTGTTCTTCACATTTACTACTGTCAAGACAAGCCCCATTCCTTATGGTGTCATACTTAGCCTACTAATATACATTTTAATCATTTTTGCTACCTGTGAGCTCTTGACTTTAAATGTCAATCTGTGTTGTCAGCAAGAGTTGATGGCTTAAAACAAAATAAACAAACAAAAAAGGCACTTGGCATTTTGACTGGCTTTCTTAAGTACTTGGTTAAGTTATTTTGCCTGTAAATTAAAATAAATCCCCATATATACTATATAAAGCTATATAAGGTCTCCAATTTCAACCAATTTTTAGAAATAATCTCTGGCACACAATTTACCCTAAAATTCATACTTACCGAAATGCTTTCTAAATATCATGACCTTTTCTCATTCTTCTACTGACTGTGAGTTCTTTCTGTTTGCCACACTCTGCCTAGATCCTGCCAAAGCTTTTGTCTTAACCTGTATGTTATCTGTCACATCAGCTTTTTCTGATTGCTCCACAGAGGGGTAATTATGTTCTCTGGTTTTCTGATCACTCTGTACCAGAAACATGATGCATTATATTTCATAGTATAAGCATACCTTCTTTTATTGCACTTTGTTTTATTACGCTTTGCAGATATTTGGGGAGTTTTTCTTACAAGTTGAGGGTTTGTGACAATCTTATAACCAAACAAATCTATTAACATGATTTTTCCAATAACGAGTCATCAATTTATATCTCTGTGACACATTTTGCTAATTTTCACAAAGTTTTAATCTTTTTCACCATTGTTATATTCATTATGCTGATCTGTGATCAGTGATATTTCATATTACTATTGTAATTGTTTGGGGGTGTCACAAATTATGCCCATATAAGATGTCAAACTCAATACATGTTGCTTGTCTACTGAGTGCCCCACGAACCACTTGTTCCCTCATCTCTCATTCTCCTCTGGCCTATTCCTGAGAAACAATAACATTAAAATTAAACCGATTAATAACCTTACAAAGCTCTCTAAGTGTTCAAGTGACAGGGAGAGTACCACATCTTTCACTTTAAATGAAAGCTGGAAATCATTAAGATAAGTGAGGAAGGCATGTTGAAAGCTGAGACAGGCTAAAACCTAGGCCTCTTGCAGCAGTTAATCTAGTTGTGAATACAGAAACAAACAATTATTGAAGGAAAATACAAGTGTTACTCTAGTGAAGCACAAATGGTAAGAAGTTAATCTGCATTATCATGGATGTGAAGAAAATTTAATCTGGATAGATCAAACCAACCACAACACAAACATTCCTTAAGCCAAAGCCCAATCCAGAGAAAGACTCTAGCTCTTTTTAATATGTGAAGGCTGAACTATGTTGAGGAAGCTGCAGAAAAAATTTGGAAGCTAGCAAACATTGGCTCATGAAACTTACTCTAAGAAGCCATCACTATAACAAAATAGTGCAAAGTAAAGTAGCAGGCATTGATGGAGAAATTGCAGAAAATTATCTAAACAGTCTAGCCAAGATAATTGGTGAAGATTAACACACTAAACAACAGATTTTCAATGTAGACAAAATTGCCCTTTATTGAAAAAAATATGTCACCTGAGTCTTTAATAGCAAAAGATGAGAAGTCAATGCCTGGCTTTAAAGCTCTAAAGCACAGGCTGACTCTTTTGTTAGTGTGTAATTCAGCTGGTGGCTTTAAGTTGAAGACAGTGTTTATTTGTCAAGAAGTCTAACAATCCTTGAGAATTATGCTAAAGCAGTTTTGCCTCTGCTGTATAAATAGAACAACAAAGCCTAGATGACAACACATCTGTTTATAGCGTGATATACTGAATGTTTTAATCCCACTATTGAGATGTATTGCTCAGAAAATAAAGGCTGCTTTCAAAATATTACTGCTCAATGACAAGGCACGTGCTAATGCAAGAGCTCTGATCAAAATGTACAAGATTAAAGGTGTTTTCATTCCTGATAACATTATATCCATTCTGCAGCATATGGATCAAAGTATAATTTTGACTTTCAAGTTTTATCATTTAAGAAATACAATTTTAATGATATTGCTATCTTAAATTATAATTCCAGTGATTGATATGGACTGAGTAAACTGAAAATCTTCTGTAAAGTATTTACCATTTCAGAAGATATTTGAAGCACTCATGACTTATGAAAGCAGGTTAAAATAACAACATTAAAAAGAGTTTTGAATAAGTTAATTTATTTATTAAAATTCCTATGAATGACATTGAAGAGTTCAAAACTTCAGTTAAAGAAACAACTGCAGGTGTGGTGAAAATAGCAGAACTAGAACTGGAAATGGAGCCTGAAGATGTAACTCTGTTGTTGTAACCTTATGATGAAACTTGAATAGATGAGAATTTGCTTCTTCTGCATTGATCAAGAAAATGGTTTCTTGAGATGAAATTTGCTCCTGGTGAAAATGCTCTGAACATTGTTGAGATGACAACAAAGGATTTGGAATATTACATAAACATACTTGATCAATCAGCAGCAGAGTTTGAAATAATGAATTTCAAATTTAAAGAAGTTCTACAATGGATAAAATGCCATCAGACACCATTGCATGCTAAAGAGAACTCTTTCATAAAAGGAAGAGTCAATCAGTGTGACAAATATTATTGCATTAGTTTAAGAAAATGCCACAGCCATCTCAATCTTTAGAAACCACTATTCTGATTAGTCAGCAGCCATCAATATGGAGGCAAAACCCTTCAGTAATAAAAGATTACCATGGGGCTTAAAGATCAGATGATACTTAACATTTTATGCAATAAATATTTTCTATTGAGGTGTGTACATTATTTTTTAGATATCATGTTATTTGCACACTTAATAGACTTACTAATACTGTAAACATAACTTTTATATGTACTGGGAAACCACCACATTTGTGTGATTGAGCTTTTTGCGATGTTCACTATATTGCAATTGTCTGTAACCAAGCCCCTAATATCTCTGAAGTTTACCTGTAGATTTTTCATGTTTGTCCTCTCCTGCCAAGCAGATAGTCTACATGAGAAAAAATAATTGATAATTTGTATTATTCTTAATTATCAGAAACATTCAAACTTAGGTTGTGTATAATGTGTTTTTGATTGTGTGTATGTGTGTGAAGTAAACATGATGATTTCTAATTTCTTATTTTTTCTCACTAATAACCTAAATATTAAATGTAAACCTATATTATTTATTTTAATTTTCATATTCTAGAAGGCTGAAACATTTTTAACAGATATGTTTGAATCTTTTTAATGTCTCAATAAATATCAGTTAATTATTCACCAACCAATGATCTTTTCCTCAGGAACACATAGTCTCCAAATCTTGGATGAAAAAGGCTATGTATGCACATTAAATCATTAGTGTTAGAGTCTTCTTGCTCAAATCATTAATATACTACACTTGCTGCATTGTTTGATATATCAGTTCCTGAAAGAACAGTGACAAAATTTCTGCGATGATGACTAATTTTTATATTCTGCTTATAATTGAGAAAATTCTTGCTTCATAGAATTTAAGGTGATCATTTTGGCTACCTTCATATAGCAAATTATTATAGTTTCCTAGTGTCGTGGGATTCTCGAGATGTCGCTTACCAGCCAGAACCCTCTGGGTCTGGTGGCACTTTCTGCCTAACTATTGCTTGCACCGGCTGGGCATATTCCACCCACTTGGCCTGTCAGGCTGCGCTTGGCTCTTGCTACTAGCCTGGATCCCACACCTGCCAACATCAAGCTAGTCATGAAGTGGTGAGGAGTGTGTGGAAGAGTGAGTGCAAGGTCCAGCTACTGTGCACAGCCAGGCATGCTGACTGCTGCAGAGAGGTGGGCAGCTCCAGGCACCAGCACATGTATCAGTTCTGTGCGAGGCTGCAGCTGGATCAGACATAGTGCACACAGCTTCTGCTGCAGTAATCCACATCTAGATGAGTGGAATGTGGTGGCACCCAGAAGCTTGGAGACATCAGGAACTACAGAGCCCCAAATAGGGTGTCACGTCCCTGGCTAGGGAGACCTTAGGTCTGGGATCCCCAAAGGGCTACAGCTCTTCTCTCTGTCTTGCCACCTGCAATATGGCAAGTAGGGGAGCATGTTTCAGGCCTGTTTATGTTACAGATGTTTCACTCCCACCATTAGGTAGTTCCTGAGTTCTTGTCCCATGTTCAGGAAGAATTAGGTACACAGTCAAATGGTGGGTGAGCAAAGCAGAGAAGAGCTTCTTTGAGTGACATAACTCCTCTCAGGAGACCCTAAGTGAGTAGCTCCTTTCCACAGTCAGGTCATCCCAATGAGTGCCCAACACTCAAGGAGACCTGTGGTTAGCTCCTTTGCACTGGCAGGTCATCCCAATGTCTGTTAGAGTCTGACTGTGTCTGGAGGTTTTTGTGGGATTAGAAGGGGGGAACTGCTTGCTGATTGGTCCATAGGGTGACATGGGTGAGCATGGAAAGGGCACCATAAGTTGTTTCTCCCAGCAGCAGCCTTCATCCTGAGCTGACATATCAACCCCTAGGCCTTAGGGTGCCCCTAGCTCGAAGGTGGGACTTCTCAGGGATCTGCCTCTTACTGCCCAAGAACCTGTCTGTCTCCTGTGCCATGAACAAGTCATATATGGCACTCAGGCTGTTAATGCCAAGGGGCACTTGCAGGATGCTGCTGAGCCACCCTCAGTCCCCACTTGGCTGCCTTCCTATGTTCATCTGTGCTCAAAGTCTGGAGGTGGCATGGGGCTGGTGTGTCAGCCTTCCCCCAGGCATGTACATGCCCAGCCACTTCGTGATAGTGCCCAGGCTTGGACACAACTTTGTTCCATACCAGAGCAGGTTCCGGGAATAGGGAGAAGCAGTAACTGGCACTTCTGAGCTTTCAGGGGCAGGGGGGCTTCCTGAGCCCCCATAAATACAGGGATGCCCAAGTCCACAGCTACGACTGGGCAGCTGCAGCAGCATGTGGGAGCATGGTGCTACCATGCTGCTAACTCAAAAAAGGATGGGGCTCCTGCCTGTTCTTGTCTCCTGTTGAGTCCGTGGAACAGGCAACCTCAGCAGCGCCTTCCAACTCCAGCCGGCATCTTTGCAGTGGCTGTTTCCTATGGGCTGCTGCTGCTGTCACCACTAGTGAATTAAATATTTTATTAGTTTTCATTAATTTTTTTATTTTGTTAATGTTTTGAAATAAAATCAATCATTTTCTAATGTCTGTAATTTTCTCAAGTATATGTGATATATTGTGATATATGTGTGAAAATATATGTGTTATATTTTCTTAAGTTTACTTCAAATGTTTTATAATTTAATGTTTTACATGTGTGGTTTTGATAGGAAATAAGTAGACTTTAAAAAAAATCTATTGTTTTACGTGTAGTTTCTAAACATAAAATTTATAGCTACTTGTGTTTATTTGTGAGATGCTATATTTCATTTTTAATATCTTTTAAAAGACTTTCCACTTTTCTGATTATATTTCCTCATCTTTCTTTTGTGAGAATGGCGCAGAGCAATATTAATTTATGCATTCACCTAGCTCAGTGAATCTGCAATTTTACATATGATAATATTGAAAGAGCAGAGGAAGCAGTAAGGTACACATTTTTGTCTCAGGTGAGTAGAGGAATTACTTTGAGTTCTGTCCTTTGTCCCATACCTGTGAAGATTAACTCTTAATTTACATTGCTGGGGTGAAATTCAACAGAACTATTTTAGGGTAAAAATCTTGCTGCACACAAAGAAGACCCTAGTGAGAAAATTGTGAGGGAGTTATTTAGATATTTTATTTTCATAGCTGTCTTATTTAGGAATAAATTGGGAGGCAGGTTTGCATGATACAGCTCCCAGCTTGGCTCTTCACTCTAACTTCGTTCCAGGCTTCTGTGCTTGTGTTACTGATGTTTCAGTCCCACCATTAGCTGATTCCTGAGTTCTTGTCCCATGTCCAGGAAGAATTAGGTACACATCAAATTGTGGATGAGCAAAGCAGAGAAGAGCTTCAGTGAGTGACATAATAGCTCTCAGGAGACCCTAAGTGGGCAGCTCTTTTCCACAGGTAGGTCATCCCACTGAGCGCCCAACATTCGAGGAGACCCGTGGGTAGCTCCATGGTAGTGATTTTGGGGCTCTGAGATTTATTTTCCTTTCACAGAAAGATAGCTATCTGAGTAGACAGAGGAATGCTACTCATTCCCTATCTGAAAACGCTGCCTGTTTGCCTAACCCTGAATATTGAAGGTCCATAAACATTGTTTATGTACCTAAATCTGCATATTCATAGTCCAGAAAGACATTTATATCGAGTTGGTTTTAATCACTAAATCAATCAGTGCAGAAAAAAAAAATGCCAGAAAGGTTATATTTCTTCTAAAACTTCCTGCTAATTGTGGACATAATATTTTTCCAAATGACATTATCAAACTTTTGCTTATTCACAGAAATCAACATGTGTGTTTTTTTCTTATTTTTTTCTGATCTCAGATATAATAAATAATCACAAATCCAATCAGTTTCTCACATTTAGTATAATCAGTTCATGTTTGATAAGGTCATTTGGATGGCATACTTAGGTTACTAAGGTACATTTTTAATCTTTCTGTCATTTTAAAATTTTGCCTTTATATGCCAATTCATGTTTATCTGTTAGAATTGCTTGCTAAAAGCTTGAGCTTATGACCATCCTTTAAAATTTGAGTAATTTTTTTTTTTTTACCTATAAACTAGAATTCAAATCCATAATTTGTCATCTAAGACTACATTCTCCTGTTTCAAGTTAGCTTTCTTATGTAGTTTTCTGCTCTCAACTTTCTCTGTGATCCATACCCATTGGAAAGGTTTCCAAATATCTTGTCTAGTTATTTTCTATTTCTTCTAATTGTTATGAAATCCTTTTTTGGGGGGGAAACATTGTGTAAATCCTACCAAACCTTTCATCTCACTTCATAAGTCAACAGCATTGCTAAAGCTTTTCTTAGTTGTTCCATAGAAAACTTACTGTATTTTTTCTCTGGAATTCTGAACACCCTGTACTAAATATATATAATTTATCAAAATGGTTCTTATGGGTCTTGAAATGTATTTTTATTATTAAATCTTTGGGTAGTCAATGTGAGCAACTAATGTGAAACAGTATTCCCCTAAACCATCTGGAACCTTGAGCTTATTGTGTACTGGTAGTAAATTTGTTTATGTGTGCATGCTTCAGTATGTAAAACATTAACTCTAAAAGTTATTATTTAATTTTTCTTGACACCAATCTAGGTAACAAAATTATCTCTATTTTATGTATTTTAATTCCAACTTCTAGACAGTTCTTAAAATTTTCATTGACATATTGTATTTCTGTTTCATTTCCTCCATAAATATTCAACTCACAAAAGTTAATAATCTTTAATACTTAAAATTAACTTTTAACTTGTGTGCCTAAATTGTCATTCTATCTCTGCTCAGTAAACACTCAAACCCTCTAGAGCAGTGTGTGCAGGAGCTGCCATCATGGTGTCTGAGAAGTGGGTTTTCACAATTCTGCTACCTCAGCTCTGCTGTGCTGGCTGTGGATTCTACGAGAAGGTACTGGGGCAGCACCGTAACATGAGCCGTTGGCTTAATATCAAGAATATTTTGGAGGAACTCACAGAGAAGGGCTGACAGGTGACTGTTGACTCACACATACAGGATTTTTCATTGTCTACAGGAAGCCTTCTGCATTGAACTTCGAGGTGGTCCAAGTGCCACATGACAAAGTGAACTTTGAGAATGTACATAATGAATTTCTGGATCTAGTCCTGAATATCTTATCAAGCTTGACCTCCTGGCAGTCAGCAAAAGAACTGAATAATTTTTTTGAATCCAGAGAAATTTTTAAAAGTCTGTGTGAGAGTTTTGTCTACAATCAGACACTCGTGAAGACACGACAGGAACCCAACTAAATTGTAATGCTTATAGACTCTGCCATTCCCTGTGGGGAGCTGATTGCTGAGTTTCTTGCAGTTTCTTCTGTGCTCAAACTTAGAGCTTCTATAGGTGACAATCTTGAGTGAAGCTCTGGGAAACTTCCACCTCCACCTTCCTTTGTATCTGTGCCTATGACACAACAAACGGACATAAAGACCTTTCTGGAAAGAGTAAAAAATACAGTGCTGTCCATCTTCTTTAACTTGTGGCTCCAAGATTATTACTTTCAGATTTTAGAACAGTTTTACAGGAAATAATTAAGTAAGAAACTCTTTATTTTTAGCTTAAGAATCACAAAATAGAATAAAATTGTCATATTTAGCATATGACATATATGTTTAGTATAGTAAGGTTTTATTTTAGAAAATGTTGTAGCTCCTCTTGCTAAGGTGAGTATAATGTTTGTTTTAAGAGTTGAACAGCCAACTTTTCTGATATCAATAATAAACTGAAATATTCAGCATTAATACAGAGATTTAACTTGGTTGTTTCTTTAATTAGTCTACTGAGTGCACCACAGAGCATTGAGAATTACTGATTATTACTCTCAATTTCATTCCATTTCTATTAAAATAAGATGGTCACCATTCTTATATCTGTCATAAATTTTGGAAGAATTTTCAGATAACCCTTTCTTGATACTTGTATTATTGCTGGCTATATTGAAATATTTCCCAGGATGCTTTATACTTCTTGGGGGGAGTGCTAAATAAAAACTTTAGAAAATATTAGAAAACTCTAAAAGACTTTGGTTCTACAGGAGCAAAATATAGTAGGATATTTACTTCACTGATGTACACATTTTTCTTCTTTATAATTATTTTCCACTTCAGGTGAAAATGATTTTGGTTTTCCCCACAGAACACATACAAAACGGGAGAAAATTTTTGAAACCTATCCGACAAAGTTCTAATAGTCACAATCTATAAGGAATTTAAAGCAATTATGAAGAAAAAACAAACAACTCCATTAGAAATTGGGCGAAGGACATGAAAAGATATGTCTCTAATGAAGACATACAGCCAACAAAAATATGTTAAAAAGAAAGCCTTTGGGAGCCCAAGGCAGCAGATTACCTGAGGTCAGGAGTTCGAAACCAGCCTGGCCAACATGGCAAAACCCCATCTCTACTAAAAATACAAAAATTTGCCAGGCGTGGTGGTGGGTGCCTGTACTTCCAGCTACTCAGGGAGGCTGAGACACGAAAATCCCCTGAACCTAAGATATGGGAGTTGCAGTGAGCTGAGATCACCCCACTGCACTCCAGCCTGGGTGACAGAACAAGACCCAATCTTAAATAAATACATAAATAAATAAGTAAATATGAACTGTCCACATCATTGATCATTAGAGAAATGCAAATCAAAACCACCATGAGACACCATCTCACACCAGTCAGAATGGCAATTATTAAAAAGTCAAAAAACAGCAGTTGCTGACAAGGGTGCAGAGAAAAAGGAACACTTTTACGCTGCTGATGGGAATGTAAATTAGTTCAACTATTGTGGAAGACAGTGAGGCAATTCCTCAAAGACATGAAACCAAAAATACCACTTGACTCAGCATTTCCATTACTGGGTATATACCCAAAGGGATGCATATGATTTTATTACAAAGATACATGCCCATGTATGTTCACTGCAGTACAATTCATAATGGCAAAACATGGATGTTCATCAATGATAGACTGCATAAAGAAAATGTAGTACATACACACATGGAATACTGTGAAGCCATAAACAGGAACAAGATCATGTCATTTTCAGGGATATGGATGCAGCTGGAAGCCCTTACCCTCAGCAAACTAATGTTGGAACAGAAAACCAAACACCACATATTCTCACTTATAAATGGGAGCTGAACGATGAGAAGACATTGACATATGGCAAGGAACAACACACACTGGGACCTGAAGGAGAAACAGGGGGAGGGAGAGCATCAGAAAAAAAAAAAAAATAGCTAATGAATGCTGGGCTCAATACCTAGGTGATCGGTTGATCTGTGCAGCAAATCATCACGGCACATGTTTACCTATGTAACAAACCTGCACATAATGCACTTGTACCACATGTTTTAAATTATCTCCAGTAATAATAGTGGTTTCCTTGTTTGGCTCTTTTGTTTTTAATTTTTTAAATTCTTTTCTCTTTTCTTCTTTATTAGTCTAGCTAGTGGTGTATCTATTTTATTAGGTGTTTCAAAAAATGAGGTCCTGAATTCATTGAATTTTCACGTGTTTTTTGATGTTTGTATCTCCTTCAGTTCAGTTCTAATCTTGGTAATTTCTTGTCTTTTGTGAGCTTTGGGGTTTGTTTGCTTTTGGTTCTCCAGTTCTTTTAGTTGCGATGTTAGATTATGAACTTGAGATTTTTTCTAGCTTTCTGGTGTGGGTGTTTAGTACTATAGATTTCCCTCTTCATACTGCTTTAGCTGTGTCCCAGATTCCGGTGCATTGCCCCTTTGTTCTCATTAGTTAAAGAATTTATTAATTTCTGCCTTAATTTTATTGTTTACCAAAAAGTCACTCAGGAGCAGGTTCTTCAGTTTCCATATGTTGATGTGGCTTTTAGTGAATTTCTTAATATTTAGTTTTAATTTGTGTGTGCTGTGATCTAAGAGACTGTTTGTCATGAATTCAGTTTTTGTGTTTGCTGAGGATTGTTTTACTTCTGATTATGAATAAATTTTAGAGAAAGTGCCATGTGGTGATAAGAATGTATATTCTATTAAATTTGGTAGAGTTCTGCAGATATCTATCAGGTTCACTTGATCCAAAGCTAAATTAAGGCCCTTAATACATTTGTTAATTTTCTGTCCCAATGATCTTCTAGTACTGTCAGTAGGGTGTTAGAGTGTCCTACTGTTATTGTGTGGGAATCTGAGACTCTCTGTAAGTCTCTAAACACTTGCATTATTAATCTGGGTGCTCCTGTGTTGGATGCATATGTATTTAGGATAGATAGATCTTCTTGTTGAATTGAACTCTTCCCCATTAAGTAATGACTTTCTTTTTCCTTAACGATCTTTGTTGGTTTAAACTAGAATTGTAACCCTTGCTTTTTTTCTGTTTTCCATTTGTTTCTAGATTTTCTTCCATCCCTTTACTTTAAGCCTATATGTGTCTTTGCACGTGAGATGTGTCTGTGGGTTTGGTTCAACATATGCAAATCAATAAATGTGATTCATCACATAAACAGAAATTAAGACAAAACCACATGTTTAACTGAATAAATCCAGAAAAGACCTTTAATAAATTTCAACACTTATTCATGTTAAAAACTTTCAATAAAACAAGTATTGAGGGAACCTTTCTCAAAATAAGAAGAGATATATATGACAAACCCACAGCTAACATCATACCGAATGGGTGAAAACTGGAAGTCTTTCCACTGAAAACCAGCACAAGACAAGGATACCCTCTCTCACCATTCCTATACAACATAGTATTGGCAGTTCTGGCCACGGCAATCAGAGGATAGAAAGAAATAAAAGGTATTCCAATAGGAAGAGGGGAAGTCATATGTTTACACATGACATAATTCTATATCTATAAAACCCCATCATCTCAGCCCCAAAACTTCTTAAGGTGATGAGTAAATTCAGCAGTCTCAGGATATGAAATCAATGTGGGAAAATCGCTGGCATTCTTATACAGCAACAGCAGGGAAGCAGAGAGTCACATTATTAATGAACTCCCATTCACAATTCCCACAAAAAAGAATAAAATACCTAGCAATATAGTTAACTAGGAGAGCAAAGGAACTCTTCAAGGAGAACTACAAACCACTGCTTCAAATAAATCAGAGAGGAAACAAACAAATAGAAAAACATTCCATGGTCATGGATAGGAAGATCAGTATTTTGGAAAAGGCCATATTGCCCAAAGTAATTTAGAGATTCAATGCTATTTGCATTAAACTGTCATTTGTACTGTACACAGAACTAGAAAAAAACCTATTTTGAAATTTATATGAAAAGGAAAAAGATAACAAAGCAATCTTAAGCACAAAGAGCAAAGCTGGAGGCATCACACTACCTGACTTCAAACTATGCTACAAGGCTACAGTAACCAGCACAGCATTGTACTGGTACAAGAACAGACACATAGACCAATAGAACAGAATAGAGAAGTCAGAAATAAGACTACACACCTACAACCAACTGATCTTCAACAAACTTGACAAAATAAAATAACAAAGAAGGGACTCCCTATTTAATAAATGGTGTGGGGAGTGCTGGCTAGCCATAAGTAGAAAATTGAGACTGGACACCTTCTTTACATCGTTTACAAAAATCAAATGAAGATGGATTAAAGATTTAAATGTAAAACCCCAAATTGCAAAATCCCTAGAAGAAAATCTAGGGAATAACACTCAAGAAACAGGCACATGTAAAGATTTTATGACCAAAACAAAAGCAAAAACTGGCAAACGGAATCTAATTAAACTAAATATCTTTTGCACAGCAAAAGAAACTACCATCAGAGTGAACACACGATCTACAGAATGGGAGAAAGTTTTTGCAATCTATCCACCTGACAAAGGTCTAATATCCAGATTCTACAAGGAACTTAAATAAATTTATAAGAAAAAAATCAAACAACCCCAGTAAGAAGTGGGCAAAGAACATGAACAGACACTTTCAAAAGAAGATATATATAGGGCCAACAAACATGAAAAAAGATCAACTTTGCTGATCATTAAAGAAACACAAATTAAAACCACAATGAGACATCATTTCATACCAGTTCAAATCGCTACTATTCGAAATTCAAAACAAAACAAAAAACAAACAAACCAACAAATAAACAAAAACAGATGCTGGTGAAGCTGCAGAGATAAACTAATGGTTTTACACTGTTGAGCCAGCAATTTTCTTACTGGGTATATACATGTTAAGTAATAAAACAAATGTCAATGAATTTAAGATTGAAATCATATCAACTATGTTTTCTAGACATCTGGAATAAAATTCAAAGTCAATAATAGAAACAAAAATAGGATAATCAAACTTATTTTAAAAATTACCAACACACTGTGGAATAAGCAATATATAAAAGAGCAAGTGAAAAAGAAAATTAGATAAAAAATTTGAGACAAGTGAAAATAAAAATACAACCTACCAAAATGTACGGGATGCAGCAAAAGCACCCCTAAGAGAGAAGTTTATAGTAATCACAACTATATTAAAAAAGAATGTCCAAATTGTCAGGCTAACATTACACATAAAAGAGCTAAGAAAGAACAAACTAAGCCCAACGTTTGCAGAAAAAAAGAAACAATATATATTTGAGCTGAAATGCATGTAATTAAGAATGGAAAAATGGAAAATAAATCAGCAAATCTAAGATATGAGTTTTTTTAAAAGATAAACAAATTGTCAAATAGCTAGACTAAAATTAAAAATTGAATAATCAAATAAAATAAAAAATGAAAGTGGCATTGCAAGTAATGCCTCAGAAGAGAAAAGATTATAAGAGCCTACTATGAACAATTATTAACCAACAAATTGGACAACTTAGAAGAAATTTATAAATTCATAAGATCATAAAACCTACTAATATATTTTCAGAACCTAACAATAATGAATAAGGAGATTGAATTAGTAGTCAAACTTCCCAACAAAGAAAAGCCAGCATCAGATGGCTGCACTACCAAATACTTGAAAAATAATTAATGCCTTTTCTTTGCAATCCTTTCCAAAATCTGAAAAGAAAAGACACTTTCAAACTCATTTTATGAGGACAGCATTATACTGATAACAAACCCGACAAACACATGACAGAAATAGAAGAATAAGGAGAAGAAGAAGAAGAGAAAAAAGTCCAATATTGTTAATAAACATAGATGAAAAATTCCTCAACAGAAAATTGGGAAGCTTAATTCCGTAGCATATTAAGAGGTTCATTCGTCATGACTAAACGAAATTTATCCCTAGAATGATGGATTGTTGAAATTACAAAAATCAACAAATGTGATACACAGTAACAGAATGATGAATGAAGACCACACGTACATCTCATTAGATGCAGATAGAGCATTTGACACAGTTGAAAAATTGTTTATGAATAAAAAAGAAAAAAGTCTCTCGACAAAATAGAAATAGAAGTAAATTACCTTAAAATAAGAAATAACAGGCTGAGCGTGGTGGCTCACACCTGTAATCCCAGCCCTTTAGGAGGCCTAGGCAGGTGGATCACCTCAGTTCAGGAGTTGAAGACCAGCCTGGCCAAGATGGTGAAACCCCGTGTCTATTAAAACACAAAAATTAGCTGGCGTGGTGGTATGCACTTGTAATACCAGCTACTCGGGAGGGTAAAGGAGGAGAATTGCTTGAACCTGGGAGGCAGAGGTTGCAGTGAGCCTATCTAGTCCATGCCACTGCACGCCAGCCTGGAAGACAGAGCAAGGCTTGTCTCAAAAAAAATAAAATAAAAGAAATGAAAGAACACTTATGAAAAGCCCACAGCTTATCACATTCAATGGTAAACAAGAACAACAAAAACAAACTGAAATGTTCTTATCATGACAAGGCAAGGACCCCACTCTTGCTACTTCTATTCCACATAGTACTGGAGTACCAGCTGAAACCATTAGACAATTAAAAATAGATAAAAGTCTATAACACAGAAAGGAAAATCACCTCTGTTTGAAGATAACATGATACTGTATGTGAAAAACCCTAAGTACTCCCCAAAATACTCTTAAAACTAATAATTCAGTAAATTTGTAGAATATGAAATCAACATACAAAATTCAGTTATCTTTCTGTATACTAACAAAAAACAATTAGAAAAAGAAATTAAGAAAAAATATCCTATAGAGAAACAATACATAGAAATAAACAAGTAGGTGAAAGTGTTGTGTATCAAAAACTACAAAACATTGATGAATGCAATTAAAGAATACACTAATTTGGAAAGATATGTTGACTGAGAAACAATACTGTTTAAACATTCGTGCCATCTAAAGCAATTCAAGGATTCAATATAATTCCTATTAAAGACCCATGACATTTTTTTATAAAAGTAGACATTATTTTTAAATTCATAATGAGCCATGAATACTCATTAAAGACTCATGAAGGAGCCAAAACAATGTTGAGGAGAAAGTCTAACAAAGCTGGAGGCATCACGTTTTCTTATTTCAAAATATATTAAGTGCTACCGTAATTAAAATAGTCTGTTTTAGACCCCAAAATAAAGCCACAACTATATAATCAACTGATCTTCAACAAGTGTGCCAAGTACATTCAATGAAGAAACATCAGCCTCTTAAATAAATGGTACTATGAACACTGGATATCCACAAACAGAAAAATAAAATTTTATCCTTACTATTCACTACACAAAAATCTACTCAAAATGGGTACAAGTCTTAATCATAGGACTTGAAACTAGAGAATTTCCAGAAGAAAATATAAAGCAAAAGCTTCATAACATTGGTCTGGACAATATTTTTGAATATGACCTGAAAAGCACAGACAAGAAAGAAAATACAAAGAGGTGGAATTGTATGAAACAAACAAATAAAAATATTCTACACAACAAAGAAAATAATCAACAGTGTATAAAGGTAATTATATGAAACAGGAGACATACTGTCAAAATATGTATCTGATAAGGGGTTAAAAACCAAAATATTTATGTAACTGTGAAAACTTAATAACAAGAAGCAAAAAAATAAAATAAAAAAGATAAAAGAACTCTGATTAATAAATGAAAAAATAAATGGAAAAATACTTGAAAAAAAACATTTCTCCAAAGAAGTTACACACAAGGCCATCAGCTGTATGATGAAATGCTCAATATAATTAATCATCAGAAAAATCAGAACTGTAATGATATGTCAATTCACAACTCTTAGGATGTATTTATTAGCACAGATGCACATAAGCACACACACACAACAATTGTTGGCTTGGATATGGAGAAATTGAAACTCTTGTACACTGTAGGTGAGAACATAAAATATTGCAGACACTATGGAAACAATGTAGAGGTTTTAAGAAATTAAAACCACATGGTGAACCCCACCTCTACTAAAAATATACAAATTAGCCAGGCGGTAGTGGCATGAGCCTGTAATCTCAGCTACTCCGGAGGCTGAAGCAGGAGAATCGCTTCAGCCTGGGAGACGGAGGTTGCGGTGAGCCGAGATCCTGGCACTGCATGGCAGTCTAGGAAACAGAGTGAGACTCTGTTTCAAAAAATAATAATAATAATAATTTCATATATATATATATATATATATATATCTTCTGTATGACCTAACAATCCTGGCATATGTGACAACATAGAAAAACCTTTAGAAAATAATATTAAGTGAAATAACACAGAAGCAAACACTTCACACTTCCACTTCTGTAAGGCATCTAAAACTGTCAGACTCATAGAATCAGAGAGTAGCATGGTGGCTCCCAGTGACTGGGGAAAGAGAGAAATTGGGAGTTGCTGTTCAATAGGTATAAAGTTTTAATGAAACAAGACGCATAAGTTCTAGAGATCTGCTGCACAGTGTTGTGGCTCTAGTTAACAGTATTGTATTTTACACTTAAAAATATGTTTTTTATTTTAAGTTCAGGGGTGCATGTACAGGTTTATATAGGTAAACTTATGTCATGGGGCTTTGCTGTGCAGAACATTTTATCACCCGGGTATTAAGCCTAGTGCCCTGTAGTTAGTTTTTCTGATCCTCTCCTTCCTCCCACTCTTCCGCCTCAAATAGACCCCAGTGTCTTTTGTTTCCCTCTATGTGTCCATGTGTTCTCATCATTTAGCTCCTACTTACAAATAAGGACCTGCGGTATTTGGTTTTCTGTTCCTGTGTTAGTTTGCTAAGAATAATGACATCCAGATCCATCCATGTCCCTGCAAATGACATAATCTCATCTTTTTTTTTCTGGCTGCATTGAATTCTGTAGTCTATAGGTACCACATATTCTTTATCCAGTCTATCACTGATGGGAGTTTAGATTGATTCCATGTCTTTGCTATTGTGAACAGTGCCGCAATGAACATGTGTATGCATGTTTCTTTGTCATAGAATTGTTTACATTTCTTTGGCCATATGCTTAGTAATGGGATTGCTGAGTCAAATGGTATTTCTGTATTTAGGCCTTTGAGGAATCACCACACTGTCTTCCATGATGACTGAATTAATTTATACTCCCCAAAAGATATAAGTGTTCCTTTTTCTCCCCAACCTCTCCAACATCTGTTTTTTAATTTATTTTTTATTTTTTAATAATAGTCATTCTAACTGGTGTGAGATGGTATCTCATTGTGGTTTAAATTTGCATTTGTCTAATAATCAGTGATGCTCAGCTATTTTTTCAAATGACTGATGGATGCATGTATATCTTCTTTTGAAAAGTACCTGTTTATATCCTTTGACCACTTTTTAATTTTTTTCCTTGTAAATATGTTTAGGTATCTTATAGATGATGAATGTTAGACTTTAGCCAGATGCATAGTTTGCAAAAAATTTTCTTCCACTCTGTAGGTTGTGTGTTTAATCTGTTGATATTTTCTTTTGCTGTGCAAAAGTTCTTTAGTTTAGTTAGATGTCATTTGTCAATTTTTGCTTTTATTGCAATTGCATTTGGCGTTTCGTCATGAAATATTTGCCCATGTCTATGTTCTGAATGCTGTTGTAGAGTCTGTCTTCCAGGGTTTTGATAGTTTTGGGTTTTGCATTTAAGTCTTTAATGCATCTTGATTTTTGTATATGGTATAAGGACGGGGTCCAGTTCTAGTTTTCTGCATATGGCTTTGTACAGTATGGCCATCTTAACAAGATTGACTTCCTATTCGTAAGCATGGAATGTTTTTCCATTTGTTTGTGTCATCTCTAATTTCTTTGGGCAGTAGTTTTTGTTGTTGTTGTTGTTTGTTTGTTTGTTTGTTTGTCTTTGGAAATCTTTCACCTATCTGTATTCCTTTGTATTTCATTCTTTTTGTGGCAATTGTGAATAAGTGTTTGTTTCTGATTTGGATCTTGGCTTGGCTCTTGCTGGTGTATAGAAATGCTACTGATTTCTGCGCATTGAATTTTCATCCTGAGACTTTGCTCAAATTGTCACCTTAAGAAGCTTTTGCCCCGAGACGCTGGAGTTTTCTAGATATAGGATTATGTCATCTGCAAATAAAGATAATTTTATTTCCTCTCTTCCTATTTGAATACACTTTATTTCTTTCTCTTGCCTGATGGCCCTGACCAGAACTTCCAATACTATGTTGACTAGGAGTGGTAAGAGGGCATCCTTGTCTTGTGTAGGTTTTCAAGGGAAATCTTTCCAGCTTTTGCCCATTCAGTAAGATGTTGACTGTGGGTTTGTCCTAGATGTCTCTTATTTTGAAGAATGTTCCTTCTATACCTAGTTCATTGAGACTTTTTAACAAAAATTCATGCTGAATTTTATCGAAGGCCTCTTCTGCATCTATTGAGATAATCATGTAGTTTTTGTATTTAGTTCTGTTTATATGAAGAGTCACATTTATTTATTTCCATAGGCTGAGCCAACCTTGCATCCTGGGGATAATGCCTACTTGATCAAGGTGGATAAGCTTTTTGATATGCTGCTGCATTCAGTTTGCCAGTGTGTTGTTGAGGATATTTGCTTTGAGGTTTACCGAGGACATTGGCTTAAAGTTTTCATTTTTTGTTATATCTCTGACAGGTTTTGGTGTTAGGATGATGCTGACCTCATAAAATGACTTGAGGAGGAGTCCCTTTTCCAGAATTCTTTGAAATAGGTTCAGTAGAAATAATACCAGGTCTTCTTTTTTATGTCGGGCACCATTTAGTTGTGAATCTATCTGGTCCTAGGATTTGTTTGGGTGGTAGGCTATTTATTATCACCTCCATTTTAGAACTTGTTATTGGTCTATTCAGCAATTCAATTTCTTCTGGGTTTAGTCTTGGGAGGGTGTAAAATTCCAGGAATCCTTTCTTCTATATTTTGTAGTTCTTGTGCATACAGGTGTTCATAATATTCTCTGATGGTTGTTTTTATTTATGTCAAGTCTGTGCTAATCTCCTCCTTGTCATTTCTGATTGTGTTTATTTGAATCTTCTCTCTCTTTTTTCTTTATTATTCCAGCTAGGAGTCTATTTTATTTTTTTTCAAAAAAAAAAAAAGAAAAAAAACCCAGATACTTGATTCACTGTTCTTTTGAATGTTTTTATTGTGTCTGTATCTCTTTCAGTTA
>NW_016807873.1:163783-169712 GCF_001698545.2 Rhinopithecus bieti
GTTATAATAATAATTATTATTATTAATATTTTTATTTATTATTATTATTATTATTATTATTATTATTATTATTATTATTATTTTGAGCCAGAGTCTCGCTCTGTTGCCAGGCTGCAGTGCAGTGGAGTGATCTTGGCTCACTGCAAGCTCCACCTCCCCGGGTTCATGGCATTCTCCTGCCTCAGCCTCCCGAGTAGCTGGGACTACAGGCGCCGGCCACCATGCCCAGCTAATTTGTTGTATTTTTAGTAGGGACGGGGTTTAACCACGTTAGCCAGGCTGGTCTGGATCTCTGGACCTCGTGATCTGCCCGCCTTGGCCTCACAAAGTGCTGGGATTACAGGCGTTAGCCACCGCGCCCGGCCCTCTTGTTTTTTTAGTTATGATTTTCAGGTTGCTAACTTGAGATTTTTCTAGCTTTCTGATGTGGGCATTTAGTCCGATACATTTTCCTCTTAACACTGCCTGAATTTATCCCAGAGATTTTGGTATGTTGTATCTTTGTTCTCATTAGTTTCAAGGATCTTCTTGAGTTCTGCCTTAATTTCATTATTTGCCTATAAGTCATTCAGGAGCAGCCATTATTTGGCCCAAAGTCATTCAATGTAATTGTATGGTTTTGAGTAAATTTCTTACTCTTGATTTCTAATTTGATTGGACTGTAGTCCAAGAGATTATTTGTTACACTTTCAATTTTTTTATATTTGCTAAAGAGTGTTTCACTTCTGATTATGTGATCAATTAAAGAGAAAGTGTCCTGTGGCAGTGAGAAAAATGTATATTATTCTGTTTGTGGTGGAGAGTTCTGTAGATATCTGTCAGGTTTATTTGATGTGATGCTGAGTTCATGTCCTAAATATTTGCTAATTTTCTGTCTTGATGATAGGTTTAATATTACCACTGGGGTATTAAAGTGTCCCACTATTATTGTGTGGAAGTCTAAGTCTCTTTGCAGGTCCCTAAGAACTTGCTTTATGAATCTGGATAGTCCTGTGTTGGGTGCATTTATATTTAGTATAATTAGATCTTCTTGTTGAATTAAACTCTTTTTACCATTATGCAGTGCTCTTGTCTGTCTTTTTATTTTTTGTTTAAATTCTGTTTTGTCAGAAAGTAAGATTGAAACATATGTTTTTTTTTTTCTGTTTTCTATCTGTTTGGTAGATTTTTCTCCATTCATTTATTTTGGGTCTATGTATGCCATTGCAGGTGAGATTGGTTTCTTTTTTTTTTTGAGATGGAGTCTTGCTCTGTCACCTGGGCTGGAGTGCAGTGGCCGGATCTCAGCTCACTGCAAGCTCCGCCTCCCGGGTTTATGCCATTCTCCTGCCTCAGCCTCCAGAGTAGCTGGGACTACAGGCGCCCGCCACCTCGCCTGGCTAGTTTTTTGTATTTTAGTAGAGACGAGGTTTCACCGTGTTAGCCAGGATGGTCTCGATCTCCTGACCTCGTGATCCGCCCATCTCGGCCTCCCAAAGTGCTGGGATTACAGGCTTGAGCCACAGCGCCCGACCGAGATTGTTTTCTTAAATACAACATACCAATGGGTCTCGGTTCTTTAACCAGATTATGCCTCTGTATTTTTTGATTAGGACATTTAGCCCATATGCATTTAAGGTTAATATTGATATGTGTGGATTTGATCCTGCCGTCATAATATTTGCTGGTTATTTTGCAGACTTGTCTATGTGGTTGATTTATAGTGTCATTGGTATGTATACTTCAGTGTGCTTTTGTAATGGCTGGATTTTTTTTTTTTTTTTTTCCTTACATATTTAGTGCTTCCTTAAGAAGCTTTTGTAAGGTAAGTGTGGTGGTAACAAATTTCCTCAGCCTTTGCTTGTCTAAAAAATATCTTATTTTTCCTTTTTGTATAAAGCGTAGTTTGGCCAGATGTTAAATATTGGCCCCCAATCTCTTCTGGTTTGTAGGGTTTCAGCAGAGAGGTACACTGTTAGTTTTAAGGGCTTCCCTTTGTAGGTGACCTGGTCTTTCTCACTATCTTTCTGTAACATTTGTTTTTTTTTCGTTTCTACCAAGAAGAACCTGATAACTATGTGTCTTGATGATAATCTTCTCATGGAGTATCTTCCTGGGGTTCTCTGTATTATCCAAATTTGAATGCTGGCCTCTCTAGCTAGGTAAGGGAAGTTCTCAGAGTTGATACCTGAAATATGGTTTCCAGGTTGACTCCATTGTCCCCATAGCTTTCAGGTACTCTAGTTAGTTGTAGATGCAGTCTCTTTACAAAATCTCATATATTTTGGAGGTTTCGTTCATTCCTTTTCATTCTTTCTTTTTCTATTTTTGTCTGCCTGTCTTAATTCAGACAGCCATTCTTCAAACTCTGAGATTCTTTTCTTTCCTTGTTCTATTCTGCTATTAATACTTGTGATTTCATTATGAAATTCATGTGTTATAATTTCCAGCTCTATTAGATTGTTTACTTTCCTCTTTATACTGGTTACTATGTAAAGTAGAGTTCTTTATACTATATTTTGCTCCTATCATAATTTGTTATCATTTTTAGCTTTCTTGCTTTTGGGTTATAATATACTTGTGTAGCTTAGTGAACTTCATTTCTATCCATATTCTGAATTCTACTTCTGTCATGTCAGCCATCTTAGCCTCAGCCTGGTTTTGAATCCTTGATGGAGAGGTGAAGTGGTCATTTGGATGAGAGAAGGCACTGTGACTTTTTGAGTTTACAGCATTCTTACTTTTTTTTATCTTTTGGGCCTATATATCTTAAATTTTGAGGTTGTTAACCTTTGCTTGTGTTTTTGTTTACCTTATTTAATTACCTTGAGGGTTCATGGTGATATAAGGTGAATTCAGCCAACTGGCTTTGTTTCTGGAAGATTTTGGGGGGCCAACTTATACTGTTCCCAAGTCCTGTACCACGTGCTTTAACTCCAGTGGACTTATATTGGGTCCCAACTTTGTTCTCTGGCTCCTCAAGGTTTTGAGTCTTCTGAGCTGAGGTGACTGAGGTGCAGCAGCTGCAGCAGAGCGCTAGCGAATACAGAGGTGTCTGCCTCACTATGGTTGCTCATCACAAAGGCTGAAGCAAGGCAACTGGAGGGGGAGTGGAAAGCCCCTGCTGGAGACTGTGTGCTGTTACCATGGAGGTGGTGTTGGATTAGGGTGGGTTGCTGGGGAGCATAGTTCTGGGTCTCTTCTCTGTGCCCCACCAGCAAAAGTGATCACTCAGGGTGTGGGGAGGATTTCCTGTTCTCTGTGCAGCTTTAGCACAAGGGTGGGGGACTGGCAGGGGCAGGGCTTTCTGGTTCTGTGCCCGCCAAGGCTATGTCTGCAAAGGCTGTCGGCAGGGGGGAGGGGTTCGGTGGGAGGTTGTACTGTCCTCCTGTGTGCTGCTGGGGCAAGCAAAGCAAAACCCACTCATGCAGACTTGCACCAGAACAGCGGTGTGGGGAGTTTCTGTGGGCTAAGAGGAAGCTGCAGTATTGAGAGAGAACATGTAGACTGGGGCATGGCTATGGGGGCCACCTCACTGGAGCTCCCCAGTCAGGCACAGTCCTCTGTTGCAGAAGCTATAGTGTGGGATCCCAGGGCACCAAAGGCTACCATGTAAGTAGTCATGGCCAGGCTGGGGCCCTGGAAGAGGGCAGAAGTCCAAGGAGTGCTCCAGTCAGACCAGCCTCATCTGATGTGCAGAATTGCCCTGCAAAGACCAGGTCCGACAATTCCCCTAGGGCTAGAGTGAGCAAACTGAGCCTAGAACACAATTTCCCTAGGGCTAATGTGAGCAAATTGAGCCTAGAGAGATTGCCGCTGATGGCTTTGCTACAGATGCTTCCACATCAACCGCTCTGGGCTCCACACCAACCCCTCTGGGCTCCACATCAGCTGACTTACTGCTCCACCACTTTGCTTGTCTCCTGAAGGAGCCACACCAGAGAGATGCTGGTCTGCAATCACTCATTACAATAATCCCAGGATGGAGAGGCTATTCAGGGGGTCTAAGCCAGGGGCTCCCTATTTGGTGACTAGCAGTGTGATGTGTGGAATCCATGGGAGATAAACTGGCCTCCTTTTCTTGAATCAACTGGAGATTTTTGGAGATGTGGATATGGCATTAGGGTCTTTGCTCCTTTGGTAGTCTGAGGGTAGTAAGCTAAGTTCGATTGCAGAGGCTGTGGCAGAGAGGCTTTCATGTGCCCCTGGAGGTTCTATCCAGGGAGTTTCCAAGTTGTTGCTAATCAATAGTTCTGGCAGGGGGTGGCTAGAGGCCCAGGTTTGGGAGATCTGCCTGGTGAGAAGATATGGGAAGAGGTACCCACATTACAGTCTGGCCACTTTTCTGTAGGGCTGCTGCAGTATGCTGGGGGCCCACTCCAGTCTCTAGTTACCTCAGATTTTCCAGTAACTGAAGGTATCACCAGTTAAGTCTGAGAAACAACAAACATGGCAGCCTGCTCTTTTTTCTATTGGCTCTGTACCAGTGAGGCACAGACCTGTTGCTGGCCCAAACACATCTCTAGAAGGTGTCTGGAGACCTCAGTTGGGAGTTCTAATACAGTCAGAAGGAATGGGATCAGAGTCCTGCTTCAAAAACTGATCTGACCACATTTTCATAGAGCAGGTGTGCTGTGCTGCGGGTACACATCCAGTCCCTGGTCACCTTGGAACCTCCAAAGCTTAAAGGCAGGAATTGTTAAGTTGCCCAAACAGAAAAGATGGCAGCCTGCCCCTTTCCCTGGAAACTCTGTACTAGGGAGACCTGAAAACTCTGTCAGCTGAGGAACATCAGTGGCAGTACCAAAAATCCCAGTTGAGAGACTCCACCTGGTGCTGAGGAAAAGGGTCCGGGACCCACTTTAAAAAGCAGTCTGGTCACATATTTTTGTAGGACTGCTTTGCTGTGCTGGGCCATCACTTTCACCCTAGTCATCTTGGACTCTTCAAAACCTCCAAGCTGGAATTGTTAAGTCTTCCAAACAGCAAAGATGGCAGCCCACAACTCCTGAAAGCTCTCTCCCAGGGTGTTTTCAAATCTCTATTGATGGGAGAGCACTGGGTAGCGTTGCCAGAAGCCCCTATTTGGAGGTCCCACCCAATGGGGAGGAACAGGATCTGGGATCTGCTTAAATAAGCAGTCTAGCCAAGTTTAGGTAGAACAGATTTGCAACAGCTGAGGGATTCCTTCCATCCCTCTAGTCCATTTGGACTCTTCAAAGCTCAAAATGCAGAACAGCTAAGTTGCCCAAAAAGCAAAATTGGCAGCCCGCCTTGCTCACTTCCCCTCTGCACGCAACTCCAGCTTCATCCCGGGTAGGCACAACACTGCTACCATCCTTGTCTGGAATTCCAAGTCAGTGGATCTTATCCTGTGATGTGCTGTGAAGGTGGTGCCTGCAGACTGTCACCTCTTGGCCTCCTGAATTAAGCCTCTTTGCTAGGAGTATATGTTCATTCTTAACCTCCCACTTTGCCAGAGCTACAGCTAGTTTTGACAGGAAGCCCAGAAAGCTGGGGTATCTAAAACTCCCAGATCTCTACACATGCCTGAGCTGCTGCTCTGCCTAGACTCCATGTAGCTCTGTGTGTCACATTTCAGGCTCTGATAGAGTGGGTTCATGAGGGGATTTCCTGACCCAAGGGTTGCAGAGATCTGTAGGAGAAGGATGTTACTTGGGGTTGCACGTTCACTCATCACTTCACTGGGTCAGGGAGGCTCACTTGTCTCTGCATTGCTCCTGGGTGGGCCATCATCCTGATTCCTTCTTTCCTTCTTTCCTTCTTTCCTTCCTTCCTTCCCTCCTTCCCTCCTTCCTTCCTTCCCTCCTTCCCTCCTTCCTTCCTTCCCTCCTTCCCTCCCTCCCTCCCTCCCTCCCTCCTTTCTTTCCCTTCCTTCCTTCCTTCCTTCCTTCCTTCCTTCCTTCCTTCCTTCCTTCCTTCCTTCCTT
>NW_016807873.1:170048-175895 GCF_001698545.2 Rhinopithecus bieti
TTTCTTTCTTCTCTCTTTCTTTCTTTCTTTCTTTCTTTCTTTCTTTCTTTCTTTCTTTCTTTCTTTCTTTCTTTCTTTCTTTCTTTCTTTTTCTTTCTTTTCTTTCTTTCTTCTTTCTTAGTTCATGTGTCATTTATTCATAATTTATTTTTGTTGCTGTTCGTTGTATTTATTTTATTTTAAGTTCCAGGATACATGTCCAGGTTGTGCAGATTTGTTACATAGGTAAATATTTGTCATGATGGTTTGCTGCAGCTATCAGGCCATCACTGAAGTATTAAGCCCAGAATGCATTAGCTGTTTATCCTGATGCCCTCCCTTCCCTACCCCAACAGGACCCATTGTGTTTTCTTCCCCTCCATGTGTCCATGTGTTCTCGTTTTTCAGTTCCCACTTATAAGTGAAAACATGTGGTATTTGGTTTTCTGTTTCTGCATTAGTTTGCTGAGGTAATGGCTTCTAGCTGCATCCATGTCCTTGCAAACGGCATGATCTTATTCCTGTTTATGTCTTCATAGTATTCCACAGTGTATATGTACCACATTTTCCTTATCCAGTCTATCATTGATGGGCATTTGGGTTGATTCTATCTCTTTACTATTGTGAATAGTGCAGCAATGAACATATGTGTGCATGTATCTTTAAAATATAATAATTTATATTCTTTGGGTATATACTCAGTAATGGAATTATAACAATATTAACCTTAAGTGTAAATGGGCTAAATGCCACAATTAAAAAATATAGAATAGCAAGCTGAATAAAGAGTCAGGACCCATCAGCACGCTGTATGCAAGAGACCCATCTCATGTGCAAAGACACACATAAGCTCAAAATAAATTGATGGACAAAAATTTACCAAGCAAATAGAAAGCAGAAAAAAAGCATGTCTTGCTATCCTAGTTTCTGACAAAACAGACTTTAAACCAAAAGATCAGGAAAGATAAAGAAGGCCATTACATAAGCGTAAAGAGTTCAATTCAACAAGAAGAGTTAACTATCCTAAATATATATGCACCCAATACAGAAAACACCCAGACTTACAAAAGCAAGTTCTTAAAGACTTACAAAGAGACTTAGACTCCCACACAATAATAGTGGGGTGTTTTAACACCCCACTGTCAATATTAGACAAATCATTGAAGCAGAAAATTCAGAAAATTAACAACAGTGTTCAGGACTTGAACTCAGCTCTGGATTAAGTGGACTTGACAGATATCTACATAATTCTCCACCCGGAAAACCATGGAATATACATTATTCTTGGCATGACATGGTAGTTGCTCTAAAATCAATCACAGAATTGGAAGTAAAACACTCCTGAGAAAATGCAAAGAACTGAAATTATGCTAAGCAGTGTCTCGGACCACAGCACAATCAAATCAGAACTCAAGATTAAGAATCTCACTTAAAACCTCACAACTACAGGGAAATTGAACAACCTGCTCTTGAATGATTCTTGGGTAAGTAATGAAATTAAGGCGGAAATCAAGAAGTTATTTCAAACCAGTGAGAACAAATAGACAATGTAGCAGAATCTCTGCGATGAAGCTAAAGCATCGCTAAGAGGGAAATTTAAAGGACTAAATTCTCACATCAAAGAGCTTGAAAGTCCTCAAATTGATGCAAGCATCACAACTAAAATATCTGGAGAACCAAATACAAACAAACTTCAAAGCTAGCAGAAGACAAGAAATAACCAAGGTCAGAGTGGTGCTGAAGGAGATAGAGACATGAAAAATTACTCAAAAAATCAAAAAATCCAGGAGCTGTTTCTTGAAAAAGTGAAATAAAATAGACAACTGTCCAGACTAATAAAAAAAGAAAAGAGAGAAGAATCAAATAGACACAATAAAAATGATAAAGGAGATATCACCACTGACTCCATAGAAATACCAACCATCATCAGATAATACTATAAAGATGTCTATGCAAATAAACTAGAAAATCTAGAAGTGGATAAATTCCTTTACACATGCACCCTCCCAAGGATGAACCGAGGATAAGATGAGACCAATAACAATTCTGAAATGGCGGCAGTAATAAATACCCTACAAACCACCCCCCAAAAAAAAAAAAAAAAAAGCCTAGGATCAGATGGATTCATAGCTGCCTTGTTTTTCTCCATTCTCTGCAGATCAGTTGCTTCCTTGATTAGTCCCAGTGCAAGTACCTGGATGTTTCAGCTGAAGGTGCTGTATTTACTCACTCCATCTGTTTCTCTCCATGAGAGCCATGCATATTAATTGCTTCTAGTTGGCCATCTTGGCCTCTCCCCACTTGTAATAATTTTCAAGAGTACATCTCATATTAGGTGATTTTGCTAATACAAGACATGCTTCTGAGATGTTGTAGATTTGGTTCCAGACTACTACAATAAAGCAAAATATGCAATAAAGTGAGTCACACCATTTGCTTTGGTTTCTCTGGCACAGAAAACTTATGTTTACACAATGTTGCAGTCCATTAATTCTGCAGTAGTATTAAGATTCATAAAAAGTACATGCCTTAATTAAAAACACTTCACTGCTATAAAGTGGTAACACTCATCTGAGCCTTCAGTGAGTTTTAAATTTTTTGCTGGTGGAGAGTCTTGCATCAATGTTGATGGCTGCTAACTCATCAGAGTAAGTGGCTGCTAGTAGTTGGCATGGCTGTGGCACTTTCTTAAAAGTAAGAAAACAACAGCAGGTGCCACATCCACTAACCCTTCTTTTTCACAAAATATTTCTGTTTATACGCATTGTTGTTTGATAGCAATTTTCCCATAGTGGTTCTTCTTTCAAAATCGAAATCAAACATCTGAAAGTGTAATGCTGCTTTATTAACTAAGTTTAAGTCATATTCTAAATTCATTGTTATCATTTCAACAATGTTTACATGTTCTTTGCCAGGAGTAGATCCATCTCATGAAACAACTTTCTTTGCTGTTCCATAGGAAGCAACTCCTCATGTATTTGTTTTATCACGGGATTGCAGCAATGTAGTTCCATCTTAAAGTTGAGTTATCTTTCTATTTCCACCATATTTGTCATTATTTCCTCCACTGGATTCTTTGTTATAGGGCCAACAGGTTCATATGCCCACTCTGCAATAATAGACCAATTGCACTGAGACATGTCTTGTAGCAAAGAAAGAGTTTAATAATTGCAGGGCACTGAGCAAGAAGATAGGTGAAGACTCTAAAACTCATCTCCCTAAGGAGTTCTGGGCTGGATTTTTTAAGGGGATAATGGAGTGTGATGGACTGAAAAGTTGGCGTCACAGATTAGTCAGGATAGTGGCTAAAATCCTCAGGAGTTGGAAACTGCAGTCTTTGGTGAGTCAGCTCCTCTTGGTGTCCTTGAGACCAGCTGGCATCAATGAAGTCCTTTAGACCAGCTGAGTCAGTGGTTTCATCAGTATGCTGGAACTGAAGGTGAGAAAACACCGTTTCAAAATGTTTAATTTATTTTCTATAGAACAGTTAAGATGAACTATAATCTTGTAACAGTGTCTGCATAATTATATGATAATAACCAAAAAACTATGAAGAAGTGAGTCAGAGAGCAAACTAACTGAAAGCTGTCTGTTGAATGTACTGCAGGCCTGGTTTACTTTTATATCTTCCCCTCCCTTTATCCTTGATGAATTCAACAAAGTCTATAGCGATAGTTTCATCTTGAAACTCTCTAAATCATTCCTGATGGTAGTAAGAATCAACATATAAATGTTCTATCATAAATGAACCTTTAAAATATTATGCTAAGTAAAATAGGCCAGTTGTAAAGGATCACATATTGTATGATTCCATGTATTAAAAAATGTCCAGAATAGGCAAATCTATAGAGATAGAAATTCAATTAACATTTGCTCAAGACAGGACAAATGCAGAAATTAGGGGTAGGGAGTAAAAGGATAAAGAGTATAGGTTTTAGTTTTAGGAGATAAGAGTTTTATAAAACTGACTGTTATGGTAGATGCACAATTCTGTGAATATACTATGACACATTAAATTTTACACAATAAGTGATCGTTTGTATGGTATCTGAATTATATTTCAACAAATTAACAGAAGTTTTTGAACCATGTTTAGCTATTTTATCTTTAGTTCTGTGTCAAAGAAACTGCAGGAACATGAACTTTTCACAGCTACTCTTATGGACACTATTCTAAAATATATTACATGAATCAGGTGATGTGTCCATCCAAGATCACTGATATTAGCTGAATTAGCACTTAAAAATATAAAAAGGAAAATAAACCCACTTGTGTAAACAGGTCTTCTACCTTTTATTTGTCTCCTTGTTATCCACATGCTCAGACTGCTGATATAATGCGTTTACTTTGACCTGTAAAAGTTACATTTTAACTTCTTGAGTGATTTATACTTGGATGTCCCCATGAGAAATGACACAAAGGAGCAGTAACTGGAAAACAAGCATTGCATTGCATCAGGATGTCTATGAAATGGACTTCAGCTCTTCTGCTGATACAGCTGAGCTGTTACTTGAGCTCTGGGAGTTGTGGAAAGGTGCTGGTGTGGCCCACAGAATTCAGCCATTGGATGAATATAAAGACAATCCTGGATGAGCTTGTCCAGAGAGGTCATGAGGTGACTGTATTGGCATATTCACCTTCCATTCTTCCTGGCCCCAACAACCCATCTGCTCTTAAATTTGAAATTTGTCCTACATCTTTAACTGAAACTGAGTTTGAGGATAGCGTGGCGCAACTAGTTAAGAGATGGTCAGACATTCCAAAAGACACATTTTGGCCACATTTTTTACAAGTACAAGAAATGATGTGGACATATGGTGACATGATTAGACAGTTCTGTAAAGATGTGGCTTCAAATAAGAAACTTATGAAGAAACTACAGGAGTCAAGATTTGATGTTGTTCTTGCAGATGCTATTTCCCCCTGTGGTGAGCTGCTGGCTGAGCTACTTAAAATACCCTTTGTGTACAGCCTCCGCTTCTCTCCTGGCTACACAATTGAAAAGCATGGTGGAGGATTTCTGCTCCCTCCTTCCTACGTACCTGTTGTTATGTCAGAATTCAGTGATCAAATGGGTTTCATGGAGAGAGTAAAAAATATGATCTATATGATTTATTTTGACTTTTGGTTCCAACCATGGGATATGAAGAAGTGGGATCAGTTTTACAGTGAATTTCTAGGTAAGTAATTTTTTTTCAATTGGTAGCATGGAGATCTCACTTTCTTGTACCTTTGAAGCTGAGCTTGTATAAAGCCATAAAGTCAGGGTAGTGGGAACTTTTTGCAAGTGAGAATATCAAATGAAAGAAAAAGATGATCAAACTCAAACTCACAAACACTATAGAAAAGGTAAATCATAGAATCTGTTAAAACACTGTGGCCATTAACCATACAGAACACTCCAGGAAGTCATAAACCTGTATATTAGTGCACCTTAGATTTCTTTAAGCAATCACACATCTGCTGTATTATAATATTTTTGTCCTAAAAAAAGTCAGACTCATCAAGAAACATCTTGCTGGATGTGTACTGGTAGACTGAGTAGTTACACATTTTTCTAGAACTATCTATTTAACATTGCAGAAATTGTTTTTATCTTGTATACTTCAGTCTCCTTATTTAGTAACTGCAATATGTACCCATGTTACCAAGAGGTTTCCTCCACAGTTCAGAGAAATAACGTCTCCATTTCAGAAACAGAAACCAATGCATATAATTTAAAGTTTCCAATGCTTCTATTCTCCTCCACTTAAGGATTGGAAACCATTCATTTTTAAGGCTAATCATCTTGTCAAAGTGTGAACATTAAGTTGTAACTGTACATATCCTTTGCCCACTTTTTAATGGGGTTGTTTGTTTTTTCTTGTA
>NW_016807873.1:177617-183555 GCF_001698545.2 Rhinopithecus bieti
ATATATAAAAATTAAATTATGCCCATATATGAATGTATGTATATATATTACAAAGCACAAACACTTCACCTACATTTTTGCCTACATTATTCTAACTTCTTTCAGAAAATTACCTAATTATATTGTGTCATCTACCTTTTCTTTTCTTTTTTTCCCGTCAGGAAGACCCACTACAGTATTCGAGACAATGGCAAAAGCTGAAATATGGCTTATTCGAAACTACTGGGATTTTCAATTTCCTCACCCACTCTTACCAAATGTTGAGTTCGTTGGAGGACTCCACTGCAAACCTGCCAAACCCCTACCTAAGGTAAACTATTGCTATTTGTTTGTCTGCTTTGAATTTTCAGAGTGAGTGGTTCTGTATTCATTCGGAGTGTTTGACTTACACTGGAAGAAAGATGGGTAGTGGGAATGTAAAACACATACCAATTAAAACTCACATACATGTTGATACCATCAAAAGTTTGTGAATTTCATCATTATTACAGATAAAGAGGCATACTAAGGAGACTTGAAAATAGAGTTGTTAAATTTAAGCTTTGATTATGCAACATATAAGAAGATACTGGCCATTCATTCAAAGAATATTTATAAAGAGATTAGCACACACCACAGGCAAGTGTGTTGTACACAGTTTCTGTCCCAACACAAATTGCATTCTACTTTGAAAGACAGAATATATGCAAGCAATAAAACTGCATAAAACTATTATCTCCAGGAAAAAAACCAATGCTAAGGAAGTATCCAGTGTAGATAATAGAGAGTATCCTGGAGCCACCGATATTAATAATTTAGATGAGAGTTGAACAATATGCAGGAATAGGTGCAATAATGAGGGAGAGGAAAAAAAAACACAGAAATAAAAGCAGGTAAAGTGTTCAGGACAGTTCTCTAGACTCAAAGTTTAGTTTGCAAGGGAGATACTGAGTAAGAACCAGATGATGCTGACAGGCAAGAAAGAGCCAGATACTCCTTAGAAGTTGAAATATTTATTAAGCACATTTAAGAACTACTAAAAGAGTTAAGAAAGGAAAATATGTGATAAAACTATATCTAAAGAAAATTCCGAGATGTTCAATAGATTGAATTGCAGAAGGTCCAGACTGGAAAGTTCCGAGTAGAAAATCGTATATGAATTCAGGCAGCAGATGATGGAAAAGTGGACTAGAAAGTGGATGGAAATAATTATGCCTGCTTTTGCAGTAATACTAATAACTTCATATTGTGTTGTGTGGAAAAAAGTTAATACAAATAAACCACTTTAAATGTCTCTGGCATATAGTTAGTGATTCAGAAATGTTATTAATTTTGCAATTATGGCTATTGTTATTACGATTACTACTAATTACTTAACATGTGTAAGTCACTTGAGATATCATTCCTCATTTAATATAAACTAATTATTCAGTGCTTCAAGATTGCATTCTCTAACAAAGTCCTACCTGTCTTCTATATGACAGTTACCTTGTGGACTTGATTAAAAGAAGACATGTCAGTTCTGACAGTAAGACGAGAGAGCTGAAATTGTAAAATTCTACCATAAGTGATAAGAATCTTCACCAGTATTCTAACTTACAAGAAAATAATTCCTTAACAATATAATTGTGTTATTCGAATAATATTTGAAGCAAGACCATGTGTTCACTTAATTTTATTCAAACATTTACATCATTCCGCATTGAGATTCCAGAGGTTTACATCTTAGCATAAACATACCCTATTAGAGCAGGTGTTTTCTGCCTTAAAACAAGTAACTCAGTAAAGCTTCCCGGGGTAACTTGTGTCTTAACATCATAGCTGCCTGATAGAGAAGCACAGAAAATTGAACAATGCATGTATAATAAATACCCAATAATTTCTACCACTTGTATCTGAATAGTGCCCTTAGTTTACAATAACAAAAGAATTATGTCATCACATAACATTATAATCTTTATGAAGAAACAGAAGAACCTCATATACTTTAAATTGATATCACAGTTCTAAGAAATAGGTAGAAAGTAAGCATTCTTTATTACATTATTATGTAATCTCATAAGAGATCATTTTGTCTGCCTCCTTATTAGCCGCAACATGATACTGATATTTTATTCCATAGTTAAAATTTAATATCTATGTTGAATTCAAATTGTATGGGCTTCATATTGGTAATTTTCTAAAGAGACAAAAGCTGAGGTGAGACTATTGGAAATTCTGTGCCACCCTATCCTACTCTTGAAAGATTTCCCCACTCACATTAAAGGAAACCGATAGTGCCAGTAGGAGGAGCAAGAAAGTAGGAGGTGTAGCAGGATAAGAAAAGGATGACTAGTAGTACAACAGTGATAATTACTAATACTAGCTGTTGTTAATTACTTATACTAGCTGTTGTTATTAACTTGAAGAAAGCTTTGACTGCAAGTCAATGGTTGTGAAACCCATTTTCTAATTGTTTATTATGTAAAATAATTGTAAAGCCAAGGTGCTTTCTATTCAATTAAATATTAGATTCTCAGATAATTTATGTATATTTTAATAGAAAAGGACAATTGACAAATGTATCAAGTGTTAAAATGCATATAGCCATTGGTTTTATAAGATATTTACATGAAATCATACAGAGAAAAAATCAAGATATACATATTTAATATTTATGGAAAATATTCATAAAATATACATTGGAAGTAATCAAACATCTTAAATGAAGGAATAATTAAAACTTACATTAGATGCATACTGTAGCATTATAATAATTTTATCAATACAATATTCAGTTACAGTCAGCTTTAATACAAGTAAAGCGAGGCAGAAAATTATAAATATTACAAGATGACACTTTTTTGTAGGAGAAAAGCACATACAATAAGAACAAAATTGTCGAAGTAAATGTCATAAGTTTACATTGAGCTATGAAAATAGAACAAAAGCCATGATGAAAACATACATATTTACCTTGATAACATTTCTAGACAGAAATTTTATAAAAAAGCTTATTTTCCTTTTAGAACTTTTAATACTTTTATAAAATTCCTTACATAAATTGTGTATTTTTTTTAAGTTGTCACAGAATGAGAAACAATCAGTCCACATCAATAATGAATCTGTAAACAGTGGTTATATTACTTTAACACTGGGTGGATGAAGAAAGCTCTGAGCATCAAGCCACTGAGACAAAACACTGAACATAAGTTACATCAAATGTGGCTACAGGTAACTGCAATCACACACAATACCTGGATATCCCATGTATTATCTGGAACAGTACTACAGTGACTCTGACATCATTAACACTAATGTCTTAACATTGAAAGTCATATTTTAAAAAATACTTAGCCATATGTGGTCTGCAAATAAACATTTGGATTTTTTTTCTTCGTTTTGTAAAGAACACTTAAGAGAAAGTTTTACCCCAATGATTACATCTGAAATTATTTAACTTTAAAATTGGCATAATTGGGGAACACAAGTCAGAATGATTCTCAATAAATTCCAGCCAAGTACGTTTTCACCAAGATTTGTATGTGTGAGTGAGCTACTCAAGAAGGTGACCAAATCTCCTCTGCAGAAAGGCCTGGCAGTCTCTCCCATTCTGGTGCAAGTGCTGCTGCCTCTGAAACACAGCAAAGACATGATGAGAGTTCCTCACATGCAGTTATAAATAGCACATCAATTTAACAGTGTGATTTCGGGGCAATAGGTGTTCCAGCTAAACAATAACATGAAAATATGATCATTCAACTATCTAACTATATACTGTACAATTCTGTATTATAAATGAGACTCTTAGAATTAATTCATAGAAATTCCAAACCACAATAGCAGACTCCAGAATGTCAGTGATTCTTAACCACCACTTTTACAGTTACTATTTTTTCTTTTTTGAAAAAAGACTGGAAAACTCTGACAAACTTTAAGTGACGTGTAAAGGATTATAGTAAGATAAATGTAGATTTACATAATCCCAGCTGTGAGTAACTTTTCCTCAGTGCTCAGTCAGGGAAGTCAACCACTAATGACTTCCAACTAAAATAATTCTGTAGAAAACCTGCCTAAAATAAACATATGTGATTTAGCAGAACAACAATATACCATTATAGCCAAGTGGTGCCACTTTAAAGCGCCTACATTAGTACTTATAATATTATAAATGAAGAGTTTGGGTATCTCCCCAAATACTATGTAATAGCTCTATTTCATTTCTCTCTTACACACACACACACACACACACACACACACACACACACACATACACACATACACACATATTTATACAAATACCCTTAACAGAAGCATCCTATCTAATATTATACATCTTGCAAAAAAACTGAGTAATCGAGTCAGTCAAAATCATCCTTTACTCCAATAATTCCTGATAATAGTTGATTTTCTCTTTTAGTTTTATGCTAATTTTTTCACAGTGCTTGCTGTGCTGATAATCTATTATGATAGAACACATTCTTTTTTTCACAGGAAATGGAAGAGTTTGTCCAGAGCTCTGGAGAAAATGGTATTGTGGTATTTTCTCTGGGGTCGATGGTCAGTAACATGTCAGAAGAAAGGGCCAACGTAGTTGCATCAGCCCTTGCCAAGATTCCACAAAAGGTAAGATACAATGTCTTAATGTTGTGAAAACTGCTGAAAGAGGCTGTTAAAGTTTGTAAAGAATCCAATTGTAGAAACTTCCTGCCTATAAACTTAGCTGTTGGGAAAGCACTAATTATCTCAGATATTAATTCAAAATCAAAATATATATGGAAGATGCTAAAATAATACAGAGAATGTTTTCACTGGTAATTAATATGGCATTAACATTGTGATCGGGAATAAATATAATTAAGAGTTGCAGCTAAAGCTTTGGTATTATCATGATATTGGTGTCAGGTTTGTGCTATCACCAAATTCTGCCCCTGTGATTTGATCCTTTTGTTTAAGATTTCCTGAGGGCGTTGTACACCCTACAGACTTTAGAAAACATAACATTTTGGTAACTTCACTAGAACAGTAACAAACAGCAGGTATTTAAAACTCTGACATGCATCATGCAGTTTAGTGTTGCCATGTTATCCAGCATCATATACTTCCTATACATTTTGGAGTAGGCCTATTTGCGTGATATTCAGGGTACTATTCAGAGAAAGGACAGCCTAAGCTGTCAGACAACTAACATAAGGACCCACACAGCCAGGCAAATTTGGAGAAAGAGAAAAGCAGCCTGCCTTGCTGGACCAGACCCAGCCAATGTCTGAAGTAGGAAGATGAAAGGGAAAGGGTGGAGATGGATCTTGCTCTGAGGGTGGACCCTGTGTAGTATAAAATGTGGCCCCACAAGGACACTGCATTGTGAGATTAACAACTCCTCCCAATGGGGAAGCCAAAGGAAATATAGGAAGGACTCAAGCAGAAGGAAGCCAGGCAGGGGAACAGGTTCAGATGCCACCTTCATAGAACATAGTAGGAACATATTTTCTTTTATATAGAATAAAATGTGTATTTGCAATTACTTTTAGTTCCCTGTCTGACATAGCCTTCTTGTAATGACCTATGCTAATATTTTGCCAAAACTCAAAGTTACTTTAACAATGATGTAACAAATAGAACTTAAAACACTGTAAATTATTTTTTAATTTATAAGGATTCCTTCGGGGTTCCAACATTAGTAATGTAAACATAAAATGTCTTGGCTATAGCAGAACATATTAATCACTGTTGTCAACATTTTGTAGCACACTGTCTAAGTGTTAGCAATCAGTTGACCAAAATTCAGCAAAATACAATTTTGAATTTATTTAAGAGTTGTATTTTTATTTGTGGTACCAATAGGTTCCTCATTTCTATGTTGAAAAAATATCCAAAATTAGCAATCCTGAGAATACTCTGAATTTGTGTCAAAAACTATCACTTGAAATTTTTCTTGGAAGTAATTGTTGATAATTTGTAATTTCAGAGAAGTTATACA
>NW_016807873.1:185397-190629 GCF_001698545.2 Rhinopithecus bieti
AAAAACTTAAAATAAAATGAAACTTCTCTATATTTATTTTCCAGTCCTAGGGTGAAAAGAATAAACAATAATTGTTGGCATTTTATGGTAGGCACCCACATTCTTTATGATCAGGGTATCTTTATTTCAGGTGTTATTTCCTCTCAGATAATTTTCTGGCATTTCCTGGGTTGTCTTCCTTTCTCATATTTCTACAACTTTACTTTCCTCTTCTGTAGGGTTGTTTCAGATGTCACTAAAATAACAGCTCTTCTGCTACCACCATGGACACTGCATTTTGTGTAGGATTAAATCTCTAATCTTAATCGAAAAGTGTTGACACATTTCATAATGAAGTGTGACCTGTCCTTCCTCAATTCTAGCACCACCACCACCTCACTGCCTGCTGCCTTGCACACCCCACATATCACACTCCATGACTGTACTTAAGAGAACACATTCCAGCCAGACAAGGTGGCTCACGTCTGTAATCCTAGCACTTTGGGAGGCTGACGTGGGTGGATTGACTGAGCTCAGGAGTTCAAGACCATCCTAGGCAACATGGTGAAACTCAGTCTCCATTAAAATACCAAAATTAACCGGGCATGGGGTTTGCCCCTGTAGTCCCAGCTACTCAGAAGGCTGAGTAGGACAATTGCCTGAACCCAGGAAGTGGAGTTTGCAGTGAGCCAAGATTGTACCACTGCACTGCACCCTGGTGACATAGGGAGATTCCGTCTCCATTAAAACAAAACAAAACAAAACAAAAAACAAGAACACATTTCTTACATGCCCATCCCTTTTCTGTGCTTTTCCTTTTGCACATTGTGTTTCCTTATCTAAATTTCACTTTTTTATTAGTCCAACTGGCAATCTTGAATTATTTTTTTCAGTCTGAAGTTGAACACTCTACATAGCCTTCACTTACATCTACAGCAGAAGTAGGTGCTCCTTCCTCTGAAGTCTGAAAACAATTTCATTTCAGTTCAGTGTATTATCTAGGAAACACTGCCACATCCAGATTCTTCCATTGTGCATTTCTCATTTTATTCCTATGAATAATTTTGCTAAAATTCATCCAATCCTAGGTCATCCAAAACCAGAGCTTTCATAACTCATGGTGGAGCCAATGGCATCTACGAGGCGATCTACCATGGAATCCCCATGGTGGGCGTTCCATTGTTTGCAGATCAACTTGATAACATTGCACACATGAAGGCCAAGGGTGCAGCTGTTAGTTTGGACTTCAACACAATGTCGAGTACAGACTTATTCAATGCACTGAAGACAGTAATAAATGATCCTTTGTGAGTATAACTTTTCTTTACTTGGTGGTGTTTTAGATAGGTTCTCTTGTCAGTAGTGAGTATGACTTTTATCCCTTATATAAGAGACTGATTTTGAAAGAATTTAAATGATTTAAACAATCTGAAATCTGCTTTCATTTTTGAGTTGTTATTTAAAAATTTTATTTGAACCACATGCATTTAACAAATAACCAATTATTGAAATAATTTTCTACACAAAAAATTTTTTAGTAATATGCATAGTAAGACATTTTAAAATAAATTTGACATAATCAATCCACAATAGAAAGGAAGGATAAACTTGAAGTCATATAATAAAATATTTTAATTCAATATCTAAAATGCCTCAAAGTACATCTGTTTTCTCACTGAAAATTTATTTTATTATTATTATTGTAACAGACTTGATAATTTAACTTCCATAGCATAAAACCCACCTACTTAAAGTATAAAATCCAAATGTATTTAGTATGCTTACAGTCATGAAGCCATCACTATTATATAATTTTGGAACATTTTGATCAACATAAAAGAAACCATAATGGTATAGAAGTCACTTCCCATGACCCCTTAGCCATAGGCTAACACCAATTTGCTTTCCTTCTCTATCGATTATTCTCTCTACATATTTCATACAGATTGAATCATACAACTTATGACATGTAAATGACTTCTTTCAAAGTGTAATTTTGTTGTTTTATGGTTTTGACTTTATGTTGTGTGTATTAATATTTCATTTCTTTTACAGCAATATATCTTATAATATGGGTATGCCATATTTTATTTGTCTCTATCATGATCTGAGAGATAGGTAAATTGGTGTTTTCACCTCACAATAATGCTCAAGATGATCTTACCTTTTGAGTTGTCTCATGTAGTGTGTGTACATTTATTTTATGTGTTTTATACTTAAATTTGCATTTTAGAAGCCATATAATGTATTTTAAGATTCTAGGCATCAAATAATTTAAAATAAACACAAAAAATAGAGGAAATCCTAAGTGTTCTATTATAATGTGGCAAGGAAAAGCCTCTCTTATCAGTAACATTTAGAGGGTTGCCTCAAAAGAGATAGAAGCATGCCTTGGGTTGTTGCATGAAAGACGACTCCAACCGTGGGTAGAGGGGACACAATGTGTAAGGTGCTAAGATGGGAGCTTAAAGAAAATATAAAAGGCCAACGTCCCTAGAAGACCTAGTGTGCATGGGAAAGTGTTTGGAGAAGAACTTGCCAGTGTCTGATATTGGAGGATCCTGAGGACCTAATAACAGAGTTGGATTTTATTCTTGATATGATGAAAGTTCGGGCAAAAGTCTTAATCAGGGCAGTGTCATAATCTGACTTTTATTTAAAAAAAAAAATCATTCCAGCTACTGGGTAAGAAACAGTAGGGCGCAAAAGATTAGAATAGAAGCAGAGCTCATGGCTATGAGGCATTTCACCCACGTGACATAATTCATCTTTAGAAACTTAAGGATGATAATTCTCAATTTGTATTTTAACTATATATCTTTCTCCACTTAAAATGGCTCATGATGTTGAGCATGATTTTATATGTCTGTGTGAGACCTAGAGGAGTGTAATTGTATATTTCATAAGACAAAGAATAAATGCCTAAGCTATGGGTACCCTTTTCTTCATGATGTGATTATTTCACATTGCAGCCTGTATCAGAACATCTCATGTACCTCATGAATATTGACACCTACTATGTACTCAAAGAAGCTAAAATTAAAAGAAATAAAATTGCTCATATGTTCTCTACCTCAAATAATTAACTTTCTCACCTGAACTTCCATTTTACTTTAAAATATTTGTCAATTATGAAATCCAATTTAAAATCCAAACTTTCTATGATCACTCACGTTAAAATACACAAATTCTATGTCAATTCTATTATATTTACTTTGAATCATATGATACTTGAAAACTTTTCATTGACTTGATATGCTCAGGCAAATTAAGTTATTTTTTTTTTTTTTTTTGAGGGGTTTCACTCTGTTACGAGGTCACCAGGCTGGAGTGGAGTGCAGTGGTGTGATCTTGGCTCACTGCAACCTCCCCATCTTGGGTTCAAGTGATCCTCCTGTCTCAGCCTCCCAAGTAGCTGGAACTACAGGTGTGTGCCACCACGCCTGGGTAATTTTTTTTTTTTAACTAGAGACAGGGTTACACCGTGTTAGCCAGGATGGTCTTGATCTCCTGACCTTGTGATCCACCTTCCTCGGCCTCCCAAATTACTGGGATACAGGTGTGAGCCACCACGCCTGGACTAATTAACTTACTTTCTTTTTTTATTTTTTTTAATTTATTATTATTATTATACTTTAAGTTCTAGGGTACATGTCAATGTTGATACCTTTATGTTTATCATTTAGATATAAAGAGAATGCTATGAAATTATCAAGCATTCATCATGATCAACCAGTGAAGCCCCTGGATCGAGCAGTCTTCTGGATTGAATTTGTCATGCGCCATAAAGGAGCCAAACACCTTCGGGTTGCTGCCTACGACCTCACCTGGTTCCAGTACCACTCTTTGGATGTGATTGGATTCCTGCTGGCCTGTGTGGCAACTGTGATTTTCATCATCACAAAATGTCTGTTTTGTGTCTGGAAGTTTGTTAGAACAGAAAAGAAGAGAAAAGAGATTAATTACGTCTGAGGCTGGAAGCTGCAAAACCCGATAAATGAGACTACTTCAATTTATTACAACAAGAAGAGGTCGTGATACAAGATCCCTTTCTTCTTGTCACAAAACATCTTTCAAAACTTGCCTTTTCAAGTCTAAATTTCTTTTTTAGAGATTTAGTACCTGTTTAACCATTAGAAATATTTCACTTCAAGGAGGAAAACATTAGGGAAAATAAAATGATATAAAGTCATATGAACTTATATTGAAGTTTATTGAGCTTATATTGAAATTTATTGTTTGACTTCACAGTTTATATGAAAAAATGTACTAAACTTAATTACATATCACACACTGTACATGGAAGCAAGAACATTAAGAAGTACGCTGACAGTATCAATACTGTTTTGCACATACTCAGCATATTTTGGATTCATTTCATGCAGGGTTGTGTTGTTTTAACTGTCTCTGAGGAAACAATGAAATAATTAGATTGTATAAATAGTCTCTCTCTTCCTCTTGATACTTTGAGATGAGTGGTGCTGCTTGGCTTTTACTGTGCATCCAGCTTCAGCGTCACTTTTTTTCCTAAAAGGTATGATAAAATGCTTGCCATTTTAGAGCTTCAGTCATTTCCCAGTGGAAAGTATGTGAAATTAGAAATACAGCAATTCATACCTGGTTTCTACCACAAAATAAACTAATTTTACAATGTGTTTGGTTTTTTGAGCCAATTCTATTTTCTGGTCATTTAAAACATTCATCTGTTTTAAATTTTTTTTTAGTTATTTCAATAGTTTTGGGTGACAGTTGGTTTTCATTACATGGATAAGCTCTGTAGTGGTGATTTTCAGATTTTGGTGCACCCATTACTCAAGCAATATACACTGTACCCAATGTGTAGTGTTTTATCCCTCACCCCTCTCCTACCTTTCCTTCTGAGTTCTGAGAGTCCATTATATCATTCTTATGACTTTGTGTCCTAATAGCTTCAGTCCCTCTTATAAGTGAGAGCATACATTTTTTGGTTTTATGTTCCTGAATTACTTAGAATAATGGTCTCCAACTACATCCAGGTTTATTTTGTCTCTTTTGATGGCTGAGTAGTATTCCTATATATATATGTGTGTGTGTGTGTGTGTGTGTGTGTGTGTGTGTGTGTGTGTGTGTATTCATCCCCAATGGGTGGATAAAGTAAATGTGAGATGAGTAAATGTGGGGGGATAAAGTAAATGTGAGATGAGTAAATGTGAGATACACACACACACACACACACACTCTCATATATATATATATATATATACACACAATGCA
>NW_016807873.1:191230-203991 GCF_001698545.2 Rhinopithecus bieti
TATATATATATATATATATATATATGTGTGTGTGTGTGTGTGTGTGTGTGTATACAAACATATACACACATATATATCACATTTTCTTTATCCACTCATTGGTTAATGGGAATCTAGGCTGGTTCCACAGTTTTGCAATTGTGAATTGTGCTGCTATAAACATGTGTGTATATGAGTTTTATCATATAATGACTTATTTTCCTCTGGATAGATGTTCAACAGCGGAATTGCTGGATCAAATGGCAGTTCTACTTTTAGTTATTTAAGGGATATCCATATTGTTTGCCATAGTGGTTGTACTAGTTTGCATTCCCACCAGCAGTGTAAATGTGTTCCCTTATTAGCACCATGCCAACATCTATTATTTTTGGATTTTTAAACTATGGACATTCACCATTTGTATATCTTCTTTCAAAAATTGTCTATTCATGTTCTTAGGCTACATTTTGAGGGATTACTAGTTTTCTCTTGCTGATTTGTTTAACTACTTGGTAGATTGTTGATATTAGTCTTTTGTGGGATGTGCAGTTTGTGAAGATGTTCTCTAACTCTGTGAGTTGTCTGTTTGCTTTGCTGATTATTTTTTTGCTGTTCAGAAGCTTTTTAGTGTAATTAAGTTCCATCTATTTATCTTTGCTTTTGTTGTCTTTGCTTTTGGGTTCCTGGTCATGAAGTCTTTGCCTAAGCCAATGTCTAGAAGAGTTTTTCCAATGTTATCGTCTACAATTTTTACACTTCCAGGTCTTAGATTTAATTATTTGATTCATCTTGAGTTGATCTTCATATAAGGTGAGAGATGAGTGTCCAGTTTCATTCTTCTACATGTGGCCAGCGAATTATCCCAGCACCATTTGTTGAATAGGGTGTCCTTTCCCCACTTTATGTTTTTGTTTGCTTTATCAAAGACTAATTGGCTATAAGTCTTTAGTTTTATTACTGAATTCTCTCTTCTGTTTCATTGGTCTACACGTCTGTTTTTATAGCAGTACCATGCTGTTTTGTTAACTATAGCCTTGTAGTATAGTTTGAAGTAGGGTAATGTGACACCTCCAGATTTTTTTTTTTTCTTAGTCTTGCTTTGGCTATGTGGGCATCAAAGCTGAGAATCAAATCAAAACCTCAACCCCTATTATAACATCTGCAATAATAATAATAATAAAATAAAATACTTAGAAATATACCTAACCAAGAAGGTGAAAATTCTCCACAAAGAAGACCACAAAACTCTTCTGAAATAAATCATAGGTGCTGCAAACAAATGGAAACACATTCCATGTTCATTGATGGCTTGAATAAATATTGTGAATATGACCATACTGCCAAATGCAATCTATAAATTCAATGCATTTTCCACTAAAATACCATCATCATTATTCACAGAACTAAAAAAAAAAATCTAAATTTTATATGGGTTCTATTCTCATTTTGACCTTTAATGACAAATGTAAGGTCTTATTTTTTGGTTGTGATAATATAGGAATTTCGTTATAAAGGGATTAAGTGTATTGTTAATCCTGCTAAACTTACATGTACATATACATGTCCATTTATTCTAAAATGAGACACTGCATCATTTAGTTACCTAATAGATACATGGTGAAATTCAATGTGCTTACTGATGACGGTTTGACATAATAATTATTATTCCATATACTGTACTTCAGATAATCATGTCAAATTTTTCTCTTTTTCCAAGGGTCTTTTGATCCTTTTCCTCTCCAAATATAAAATAGAAACATGAAATCCTTTAGCATGACAGAAAGTGTACAAAGTATACAGTGACTTTATAAATGTTGTGCAAAATAGCTAAATCAAGCCATAAACCTTCTTTAATGTACACATCAGGGAAGCACTTTATGATAAATGTGGTCCAGATGGACAGAAACCTAGTTGTCTTTGTTGGTAAGAATCATTACTCTTTACTAATTATCACACAAGTGTTCTCCAGTCTAAGGAATGATTTAAATATAAATATTTATATATATATCACTATATATGTATATATTTTATATATGTTTATATAAATCATGACTATACACACACACACACACTGTATAACATTGATGCTAGAGAAATTATAGGAAGAGTTTGTAACAGAATATTTCATACAAATCATCCAGGAATTGATACATATACAAAGAAACACAGAACTAATATAGTGCCAAAGGTTAATAATGTTGTTTTATCATGCTTATAAACCTGTGTTTGTTTACATTAAACCTATCCTACAACACATGTAACAATAGATTGGTATCCATTGTTTAGTGACAGCTACAGAACAACAACCAAAAAAGAAAAACAATCTAATATAAAAGTTGATGAAAGTATGAATAGGTAATTCAAAGTAAAAATGACAAATAACATATAAAAGATGATAAAGTTACTGATGCCCCAATAAATAGAAATAATGCCAATAAATTATTGCTATAAAAATCTCAAATAGAAGAGTCCACATAACATGATGGTTAAAAGCTGGCAGTCTGAATTCAGGTCACTTTGATTCGAATCTCTGAGAAACCACTACACAATGATGTGTGTTGGACAAGGTATTTAAACCTTATTTCCCTCAGCTTTCTCACCAATGAAATGGCAATGGTGGTCACAGTATTATCTACTTCATGGGGTTGTGGAAGGAGGGAATTCACTAACATTGCAAAGCACTAGAAACAGTTTTGTATACATCAAAATAAAATTTGCACTCATAATTAAACAAATCAAAAAATTTCCACAACAATTTTACTGTTGATAAAATTGCATAGTACATGCCAGGCGCGGTGGCTCATATCTGTAATTCCAGCCCTGGGGGAGGCCAAGGTGGATGGATCATGAGCTCAAGAGATCGAGACCATCCTGGACAACATGGTGAAACCCTGTCTGTACTAAAAATACAAAAAACAGCTTGTCATGGTGGAGTGTGCCTGTAGTCCCAGGTACTTGGGAGGCTGAGGCAAGAGAATCTCTTGAACCCCCGGAGGCAGAGGTTGCAGTGAACTGAGATCACTGCACTCCAGCCTGGTGACAGAGCGAGACTCTGTCTAAAAAAAAAAAATGCTTAGTATACTTCAAAAACATGATATGTTTGTAATATAAATTATAAAAATGACAATTCACTATTTACTATTTCAAATGTGGGAATTAAATTTATAACATAAAGNGTGACTCTGACATCATTAACACTAATTTCTTAAGATTAGAAGTCATATTTTTTTTTTTGTATTTTTTTTTTTTTTTTTAGTAGAGGTGGGGTTTCACTGTGTTAGCCAGGATGGTCTCGATCTCCTGACCTCGTGATCCACCCGTCTCGGCCTCCCAAAGTGCTGGGATTACAGGCTTGAGCCACCGCGCCCGGTCTAGAAGTCATATTTTAAAAAATAGTCAGCCATAAGTGGTCTGCAAATAAACATTTGGAATTTTTTTCTTTGTTTTGTAAAGAACACTTAAGAGAAAGTTTTACCCCAATGACTTTATCTGAAATTATTTAACTTTAAAAATTGGCATAGATTGGGGAACACAAGTCAGAATGATTCTCAATAAATTCCAGCCAAGTACGTTTTCATCAAGATTTGTATGTGGTGTGAGTGAGCTACTCAAGAAGGTGACCAAATCTCCTCTGCAGAAAGGCCTGGCAGTCTCTCCCATTCTGGTGCAAGTGCTGCTGCCTCTGAGACACAGCAAAGAGATGATGAGAGTTCCTCACATGCAGTTAAAGATAGTACATCAATTTAACAGTGTGATTTCACGGCAATAGGTGTTCCAGCTAAACAATCATCTGAAAAATATCATCACTCAACTCTCTAACTATATACTGTACAATTCTGTATTATAAATGAGACTCTTAGAATTAATTCATATAAATTCCAAACCACAATAGCAGACTCCAGAATGTCAGTGATTCTTTACCACCACTTTTTACAGTTACTATTTTTTCTTTTTTGAAAAAAGACTGGAAAACTCTGACAAACTTTAAGTGACGTGCAAAGGATTATAGTAAGATAAATGTAGATTTACATAATCCCAGCTGTGAGTAACTTTTCCTCAGTGCTCAGAGTCAGGGAAGTCAACCACTAATGACTTCCAACTAAAATAATTCTGTAGAAAACCTGCGTAAAATAAACATATGTGATTTAGCAGAACAACAATATAGCATTAAAGCCAAGTGGTGCCACTTTAAGGAGCCTACATTAGTACTTAAAATATTATAAATGACGAGTTTGGGTATCTCCCCAAATACTATGTAATAGCTCTATTTCATTTCTCTCTCTCTCACACACACACACACTCACACACTTACACAAATACTCTTAACAAAGGCAACCAATCTCATAGTATACATCTTGCAAAAAAACTGAATAATTGAGTCAGTCAAAAAACATCCTTTACTCCTATTATTCCTGATAGTAGTTGATTTTCTCTTTTTAGTTTGTATACCAATTGTTTCACAGTGCTTGCTGTGCTGATCATCTATTATGATGGAACACGTTCTTTTTTTTTTCACAGGAAATGGAAGAGTTTGTCCAGAGCTCTGGAGAAAATGGTATTGTGGTGTTTTCTCTGGGGTCGATGATCAGTAACATGTCAGAAGAAAGGGCCAACGTAATTGCATCAGCCCTTGCCAAGATTCCACAAAAGGTAAGATACAATGTCTTAATGTTGTGAAAAACTGCTGAAAGAGGCTGTTAAAGTTTGTAAAGAATCCAATTGTAGAAACTTCCTGCCTATAAACTTAGCTGTTGGGAAAGCACTAATTATCTCAGATATTAATTCAAAATCAAAAATATATATGGAAGATACTAAAATAATACAGAGGGTGTTTTTCATTGGTAATTAATTTGGCATTAATATTGTGATCAGGAATAAATATAATTAAGAGTTGCAGCTAAAGCTTTGGTATTATCATGATACTGGGGTCAGGTTAGTGCTATCACCAAATTCTGCCCCTGTGATTTGATCCTTTTGTTTAAGATTTCCTGAGGGCGTTGTACACCCTACAGATGTTAGAAAACATTACATTTTAGTAACTTCACTAGAACAATAACAATAGCAGGTATTTAAAAAGTCTGACATGCATCATGCAGGTTAGTGTTGCCATGTTACCCAGCCTCATGTACTTCCGGTACAATTTGGAGTAGGCCTATTTGAGTGATGTTCAGGGTACTATTCAGAGAAAGCACGGCCTAGGCTGTCAGACAACTAATATAAGGATCTACACAGCCGGGTAAATTTGGAGAAAGAGAAAAAGCAGCCTGCCTTTCTGGACCAGACCCAGCCAATGTCTGAAGTAGGAAGATGAAAGAAAAAGGGTAGAGATGGATCCTGCTCTGAGGGTGGACCCTGTGTAGTATAATATGTGGCCCCACAAGGACACTGCACTGTGAGATTAACAACTCCTCCCAATGGAGGCAGCAGAAGGAAATACAGGAAGGACTCAAGCAGAAGGAAGTCAGGCAGGGGAACAGGTTCAGATGCTGTTTCCATAGAACGTAGTAGGAACATATTTTATTTTATATAGAATAAAATGTGTCAATCACTTTTTAGTTCCCTGTCTGACATAGCCTTGTTGTAATGGCCTATGCTAATATTTTGCCAAAATCCCAAAGTTATTTTAACATGGATGTAACAAATAGAACTTAAGCACTGTAAATTATTTTTTAATTTATAAGGATTCTTTGGGGGTTCCAAAATTAGTAATGTAAACATAAAAATGTCTTGGCTACAGCAGAACATATGAATCTCTGTTGTCAAAATTTTGTAGCACATTGCCTAAGTGTTAGCAATCAGTTGACCAAAATTCAGCAAAATACAATTTTAAATTTATTCAAGAGTTGTATTTTTATTTGTGGTACCAATAGGTTCCTCATTTCTATGTTGAAAAAATATCCAAAATTAGCAATACTGAGAATACTCTGAATTTGTGTCAAAAGCTATCACTTGAAATTTTTCTTGGAAGTAGTACTTGATAATTTGTAATTTCAAAGAAGTTATACATGCTACCTTTGAGGCATTAATTGACTTCTTCCAGGTGGCTTATTTTGTAGACTTGCATTTTTATCAATCAAAGACATCAAATTCTATTTAAATAACTTATAGACAAGTAGATATAAGTGAACTACTTCCCATATTACTCAAAAAAGAATAAATTAATATTAAATTTGGTAGATGAAAACTCATAAAATACATAACACAAAATAAGCATATAGGTCATTAGTAAGTTATTACTGATTTTTCACACTAGAATGATGACTACCTAAAATTTTCAATGTATATAATTATTAAAATTGTTTATCTTTTTAAAGTTAAATTCCATTTGTTAACTTTCAATTTCATGGGAAATGGGGGTATTTGTTACATAGGTAAATGTATGCCTTGGGGATTTGTTGTACGGACTGTTTTGTCATGCAAGTAGTAAGACTAGTACCTTTTAGCTATTTTTCCTGATCCTTTCTTTCCTCCTAACCCCCACCCTCCAATAAGGCCCAGCGTATGTTGTTCCTCTCTATATGTTCATGCATTCCCATCTTTTAGCTTCCACTTATAAGTGAAGGCATGCGGTATTTGGATTTCTGTTCCTGTGTTTGTTTGTGAAGGATAATGGTCTGCAGTTCACTTATGTTCCTGCAAAAGATATGAACTTGTTCTGTTTTTGGCTACATAATATTTCAATGTGTACATATACCACATTTTCTTTATCCAATCCATCGTTGAAGGGCATTTAGATAGATTTCATGTCTTTGCGAGGATAAATAGTGCTGTAATGAACATATGTGTGCATGTTCTAATTTATAGTCCTTTGGATACATACCCAGTAATAGGATTGCTGTGTTGAATAGTATTTCTGCCTCTAGGATTTTGAGGAATCACCACCCTGTCTTCCACAATGGTTGAACTTACACTCCCTCCTACAGAGTACAAGCATTTCTTTTTCTATACAGCATCACCAGCATCTGTTATTTTTTGAATTTTTAATAATGGCCATTCTGACTGATGTGAGATGGTATCTCTTTGTGGTTTTGACCAGTGATGTTAACCTTTTCTTCATATAGAGGTTTGCCACGTATAGGTTTTCTTTTGAAAAGTGTAACAACTCTTTTGAATACTTGAACTTTTCATTGGTAATCTTATTTGTCTAAGCTACAATTTTGAAAAATCATGATTTCCTTATATACCTAACTAATTATAAAATTAAGGAAATGAAATGCGAGTATTCTATTCACATCAGTCTGAGTAGTTCTTGTTACTTAACATCCCTTGTTCTCATTGTTAATCTCTTTAGAGTTCTAACATTCTATACCTTTTGAGCTCCTCTCATAGAATAAGAATTTTCTTCTCTGTAACAGGTTCTGTGGAGATTTGATGGGAATAAACCAAATACCTTAGGACTCAATACTCAGCTGTACAAGTGGCTACCCCAGAATGATCTTCTTGGTAAGTCTCTGGAGAACAAATATTGAATATATTAGTAACCGATTATTAGAGTGTTAATAGTCGTCACGAAACAAGCCTATTGAACATTTGTTATGGAAAAAACTTAAAAATAAAATGAAACTTCTCTATATTTATTTTCCAGTCCTAGGGTGAAAAGAATAAACAATAATTGTTGGCATTTTATGGTAGGCACCCACATTCTTTATGATCAGGGTATCTTTATTTCAGGTGTTATTTCCTCTCAGATAATTTTTCTGGCATTTCCTGGGTTGTCTTCCTTTCTCATATTTCTACAACTTTACTTTCCTCTTCTGTAGGGTTGTTTCAGATGTCACTAAAAATAACAGCTCTTCTGCTACCACCATGGACACTGCATTTTGTGTAGGATTAAATCTCTAATCTTAATCGAAAAGTGTTGACACATTTCATAATGAAGTGTGACCTGTCCTTCCTCAATTCTAGCACCACCACCACCTCACTGCCTGCTGCCTTGCACACCCCACATATCACACTCCATGACTGTACTTAAGAGAACACATTCCAGCCAGACAAGGTGGCTCACGTCTGTAATCCTAGCACTTTGGGAGGCTGACGTGGGTGGATTGACTGAGCTCAGGAGTTCAAGACCATCCTAGGCAACATGGTGAAACTCAGTCTCCATTAAAATACCAAAAATTAACCGGGCATGGGGGTTTGCCCCTGTAGTCCCAGCTACTCAGAAGGCTGAGTAGGACAATTGCCTGAACCCAGGAAGTGGAGTTTGCAGTGAGCCAAGATTGTACCACTGCACTGCACCCTGGTGACATAGGGAGATTCCGTCTCCATTAAAACAAAACAAAACAAAACAAAAAACAAGAACACATTTCTTACATGCCCATCCCTTTTCTGTGCTTTTTCCTTTTTGCACATTGTGTTTCCTTATCTAAATTTCACTTTTTTATTAGTCCAACTGGCAATCTTGAATTATTTTTTTCAGTCTGAAGTTGAACACTCTACATAGCCTTCACTTACATCTACAGCAGAAGTAGGTGCTCCTTCCTCTGAAGTCTGAAAACAATTTCATTTCAGTTCAGTGTATTATCTAGGAAACACTGCCACATCCAGATTCTTCCATTGTGCATTTCTCATTTTATTCCTATGAATAATTTTGCTAAAATTCATCCAATCCTAGGTCATCCAAAAACCAGAGCTTTCATAACTCATGGTGGAGCCAATGGCATCTACGAGGCGATCTACCATGGAATCCCCATGGTGGGCGTTCCATTGTTTGCAGATCAACTTGATAACATTGCACACATGAAGGCCAAGGGTGCAGCTGTTAGTTTGGACTTCAACACAATGTCGAGTACAGACTTATTCAATGCACTGAAGACAGTAATAAATGATCCTTTGTGAGTATAACTTTTTCTTTACTTGGTGGTGTTTTTAGATAGGTTCTCTTGTCAGTAGTGAGTATGACTTTTATCCCTTATATAAGAGACTGATTTTGAAAGAATTTAAATGATTTAAACAATCTGAAATCTGCTTTCATTTTTGAGTTGTTATTTAAAAATTTTATTTGAACCACATGCATTTAACAAATAACCAATTATTGAAATAATTTTCTACACAAAAAATTTTTTAGTAATATGCATAGTAAGACATTTTAAAATAAATTTGACATAATCAATCCACAATAGAAAGGAAGGATAAACTTGAAGTCATATAATAAAATATTTTAATTCAATATCTAAAATGCCTCAAAGTACATCTGTTTTCTCACTGAAAATTTATTTTATTATTATTATTGTAACAGACTTGATAATTTAACTTCCATAGCATAAAACCCACCTACTTAAAGTATAAAATCCAAATGTATTTAGTATGCTTACAGTCATGAAGCCATCACTATTATATAATTTTGGAACATTTTGATCAACATAAAAGAAACCATAATGGTATAGAAGTCACTTCCCATGACCCCTTAGCCATAGGCTAACACCAATTTGCTTTCCTTCTCTATCGATTATTCTCTCTACATATTTCATACAGATTGAATCATACAACTTATGACATGTAAATGACTTCTTTCAAAGTGTAATTTTGTTGTTTTATGGTTTTGACTTTATGTTGTGTGTATTAATATTTCATTTCTTTTACAGCAATATATCTTATAATATGGGTATGCCATATTTTATTTGTCTCTATCATGATCTGAGAGATAGGTAAATTGGTGTTTTCACCTCACAATAATGCTCAAGATGATCTTACCTTTTGAGTTGTCTCATGTAGTGTGTGTACATTTATTTTATGTGTTTTATACTTAAATTTGCATTTTAGAAGCCATATAATGTATTTTAAGATTCTAGGCATCAAATAATTTAAAATAAACACAAAAAATAGAGGAAATCCTAAGTGTTCTATTATAATGTGGCAAGGAAAAGCCTCTCTTATCAGTAACATTTAGAGGGTTGCCTCAAAAGAGATAGAAGCATGCCTTGGGTTGTTGCATGAAAGACGACTCCAACCGTGGGTAGAGGGGACACAATGTGTAAGGTGCTAAGATGGGAGCTTAAAGAAAATATAAAAGGCCAACGTCCCTAGAAGACCTAGTGTGCATGGGAAAGTGTTTGGAGAAGAACTTGCCAGTGTCTGATATTGGAGGATCCTGAGGACCTAATAACAGAGTTGGATTTTATTCTTGATATGATGAAAGTTCGGGCAAAAGTCTTAATCAGGGCAGTGTCATAATCTGACTTTTATTTAAAAAAAAAAATCATTCCAGCTACTGGGTAAGAAACAGTAGGGCGCAAAAGATTAGAATAGAAGCAGAGCTCATGGCTATGAGGCATTTCACCCACGTGACATAATTCATCTTTAGAAACTTAAGGATGATAATTCTCAATTTGTATTTTAACTATATATCTTTCTCCACTTAAAATGGCTCATGATGTTGAGCATGATTTTATATGTCTGTGTGAGACCTAGAGGAGTGTAATTGTATATTTCATAAGACAAAGAATAAATGCCTAAGCTATGGGTACCCTTTTCTTCATGATGTGATTATTTCACATTGCAGCCTGTATCAGAACATCTCATGTACCTCATGAATATTGACACCTACTATGTACTCAAAGAAGCTAAAATTAAAAGAAATAAAATTGCTCATATGTTCTCTACCTCAAATAATTAACTTTCTCACCTGAACTTCCATTTTACTTTAAAATATTTGTCAATTATGAAATCCAATTTAAAATCCAAACTTTCTATGATCACTCACGTTAAAATACACAAATTCTATGTCAATTCTATTATATTTACTTTGAATCATATGATACTTGAAAACTTTTCATTGACTTGATATGCTCAGGCAAATTAAGTTATTTTTTTTTTTTTTTTTGAGGGGTTTCACTCTGTTACGAGGTCACCAGGCTGGAGTGGAGTGCAGTGGTGTGATCTTGGCTCACTGCAACCTCCCCATCTTGGGTTCAAGTGATCCTCCTGTCTCAGCCTCCCAAGTAGCTGGAACTACAGGTGTGTGCCACCACGCCTGGGTAATTTTTTTTTTTTAACTAGAGACAGGGTTACACCGTGTTAGCCAGGATGGTCTTGATCTCCTGACCTTGTGATCCACCTTCCTCGGCCTCCCAAATTACTGGGATACAGGTGTGAGCCACCACGCCTGGACTAATTAACTTACTTTCTTTTTTTATTTTTTTTAATTTATTATTATTATTATACTTTAAGTTCTAGGGTACATGTCAATGTTGATACCTTTATGTTTATCATTTAGATATAAAGAGAATGCTATGAAATTATCAAGCATTCATCATGATCAACCAGTGAAGCCCCTGGATCGAGCAGTCTTCTGGATTGAATTTGTCATGCGCCATAAAGGAGCCAAACACCTTCGGGTTGCTGCCTACGACCTCACCTGGTTCCAGTACCACTCTTTGGATGTGATTGGATTCCTGCTGGCCTGTGTGGCAACTGTGATTTTCATCATCACAAAATGTCTGTTTTGTGTCTGGAAGTTTGTTAGAACAGAAAAGAAGAGAAAAGAGATTAATTACGTCTGAGGCTGGAAGCTGCAAAACCCGATAAATGAGACTACTTCAATTTATTACAACAAGAAGAGGTCGTGATACAAGATCCCTTTCTTCTTGTCACAAAACATCTTTCAAAACTTGCCTTTTCAAGTCTAAATTTCTTTTTTAGAGATTTAGTACCTGTTTAACCATTAGAAATATTTCACTTCAAGGAGGAAAACATTAGGGAAAATAAAATGATATAAAGTCATATGAACTTATATTGAAGTTTATTGAGCTTATATTGAAATTTATTGTTTGACTTCACAGTTTATATGAAAAAATGTACTAAACTTAATTACATATCACACACTGTACATGGAAGCAAGAACATTAAGAAGTACGCTGACAGTATCAATACTGTTTTGCACATACTCAGCATATTTTGGATTCATTTCATGCAGGGTTGTGTTGTTTTAACTGTCTCTGAGGAAACAATGAAATAATTAGATTGTATAAATAGTCTCTCTCTTCCTCTTGATACTTTGAGATGAGTGGTGCTGCTTGGCTTTTACTGTGCATCCAGCTTCAGCGTCACTTTTTTTCCTAAAAGGTATGATAAAATGCTTGCCATTTTAGAGCTTCAGTCATTTCCCAGTGGAAAGTATGTGAAATTAGAAATACAGCAATTCATACCTGGTTTCTACCACAAAATAAACTAATTTTACAATGTGTTTGGTTTTTTGAGCCAATTCTATTTTCTGGTCATTTAAAACATTCATCTGTTTTAAATTTTTTTTTAGTTATTTCAATAGTTTTGGGTGACAGTTGGTTTTCATTACATGGATAAGCTCTGTAGTGGTGATTTTCAGATTTTGGTGCACCCATTACTCAAGCAATATACACTGTACCCAATGTGTAGTGTTTTATCCCTCACCCCTCTCCTACCTTTCCTTCTGAGTTCTGAGAGTCCATTATATCATTCTTATGACTTTGTGTCCTAATAGCTTCAGTCCCTCTTATAAGTGAGAGCATACATTTTTTGGTTTTATGTTCCTGAATTACTTAGAATAATGGTCTCCAACTACATCCAGGTTTATTTTGTCTCTTTTGATGGCTGAGTAGTATTCCTATATATATATGTGTGTGTGTGTGTGTGTGTGTGTGTGTGTGTGTGTGTGTGTGTGTATTCATCCCCAATGGGTGGATAAAGTAAATGTGAGATGAGTAAATGTGGGGGGATAAAGTAAATGTGAGATGAGTAAATGTGAGATACACACACACACACACACACACTCTCATATATATATATATATATATACACACAATGCA
>NW_016807873.1:206140-221465 GCF_001698545.2 Rhinopithecus bieti
TTTTTTTTTTTTTTTTTTTTTTTTAAGAATTGATTAAAAATTTTTATGCCAAAAATCAAAATTTTAATCATTTAATGTGTACAATCCATTGGCATTTAATACATTTGCAGTATTTTGGCACTACCACCACTGTCTAGATCCAAAGTATTTTTTCACTTCAAAAGGAAGCTTCATAACCATTAGACAGTCATCTCGCATTCTCCCATCTTCCATCTCCTGCAACCTGGCATTATCTGTTGGCATCGTTCTATAGCCTAGGAGATAATAATTTTTTTAAAGGCAAATAGGTACACAACTTCAACAAAAGTGTTTTAATTTTACCTTATTTTAACATCTCTTATTTGTTCATAAATGAAAATTCTGTGATGTAGTTTAATTAGTTTTAATTTCCTAATTGCTCTGTTATTAAATATATTCAGCAGTGTTGTGATTTATATTGTTATGATTTCTGTCCAATTTTGCAATGAAGTGTGTCTCATGAGAACTGCAGTAAACCAGCTGGAAAGCTCTGATGGAGGTGAGGAAGTGAGATTCAGATGCGTGTGTCAGGTAAAACACAATGAAATGAGAAACCAAAACCAAAATGCATAAAATAGAAGAAATTAATAAGAATGAAAATCAGGATCTCAAAGAGATATTTGCACATCTATGTCCATAACAGCACTATTACAAAAGCTAAGAGCTGGAAACAACCCCAGTGTCTATCAAGGAATGAATATATAACAACTATGTGGTATATACACTAAATAAAATTTTACTCAGCCTTAAAAAAACGAATTGTGACGCATACTACAATGTAGATGAAACTTGATGTCATTAGACTAAGAGAATAAATCAAAAAAGACAAACAGTGTAATCTACTCATATATGGCATTTAAGCTGTCAAATTCATAGAAAAAGAAAGTGATTATCAGGTGAAAAGGAGAGCATAAAATGGAAAGTTGTTGTGTATTGGGTATAGAGTTTTCATTTTAGAAGAAAAAAAGTTCTGAAGATTGATTGCATAACATTGTGAATATATCTAGCATTCTCTGTGTACTTAGAAATGGTTATGACGAAAAATTTCATGTGTGTTTTACCATAGCCACTCCGCTAACAATTCTGGCTGATACTTGATTTTTTCTCCTTAGTTTCTTGCAGCAATTCTTTCAATAATATTTGCTGTGTTATTGCTCTTTTGTGATAGAGCAAATTATTTTTTCATAGGAAATGAAAACTTTCCCAGAGATTTGGAGAAAATAGCATTGTAGTTTTGTTTCTGGTGTCAATGGTCAGTAACATTACAGAAGAAAGGGTCAATGTGATTTCAACGGCCCTTGTGCACTTCTCACCAAGGGTTACATAAATTTCTGTAGTGATGGAAAACTACTGAAAAACGTCTTAAACTATGCAAAGGGTTAAAAGATGAAAATGTCCTGCCTGAAAAGTTAGTTTTTAGGATAACTTTAATTCACCTCAGATGTCAATTTAAAACAATGTATATGATAGATGATAAAATGGTAAAAAGAGTGTTTTTAATTATCGATAATTTGGCATGACCATTATGATCAGAAAGAACATATAATGAAGAAGTGCAGGGTGGCATTTTGGTATTTTCATGGTATTTGAGGCAGGTAACATATATCAACAAATTCTGACCTGTCGTTTGATACCTTTGTTTACAGGATTCCTGAGGTAACTCTACACATTACAAATGTTATCAGAAAGGAGTTATATATTGATGGGTAACTACACTAGCACAATAACAATAAGTAGGTATTGAAAAAAATCTGAAATGTCCTATGGAGTTTAGACTTCCCATGTAATCTGAGCCTCTTTACTTTCCCTAATTTTGAAACCGGCCTATTCAGTGTGTTGTTCAGGGCACTATTCAGAGAAAGAAAGCCCAAGGCTCACTCACCTTGAGTCTAGGTACCCACTCAGCCGGGTAGATTTAGAGAGATAGACAAACTAACCTGGCTCGATAGACTAGACCTTGCCAGTGTCTGAAAGGAAGGGGTAACAGAAAGGAAGGTGATTGAATCCTGCCCTTAAGGTGGACCATGTCCAGTATAAAATGTGCCCCTGAAAGACTCCACTTTTAACCCGTGTATTTACACTATCACCCACTTGAAGAAAACGAGGATATAAGAAAGAGTTAAGGCCAGGTGTGCTGGCTCATGCCTGTAATCCCAAGACTTGAGAAGCTGAAGTTGGAACATTCCTTGAGCCCAGGAGTTTGAGATCAGCCTGAGCAACATACAGAGACCCTGTCTCTACAAATAATAATAATAATAATGATAATAATAATAATAATAATAACAATAATAATAAAAAAAATAGAAGTGTGCAGAAGTGCATGCCTGTGGTCTTAGCTATTCTTAAGGCTGAGGCAGGAGGGTTGATGGAGCCTAGGAGTTTAAGGTTGCAGTGAGCTATGAACAGACTTCTGCACTCCAGCCTGAAAGGCAGAGTGAGACTGTTTCAAATTTAAAAAAAAAAAAAAAAGGAAAAGAAGAAGAAAGAGGCGAAATATCAAACAAGGAGAGAAGTTCACATGTCCCAACCCCTAAAATATAGTAATAACTAACTTTCTAATATGTAAACACAACTATGATCTTTGAATACTTATGAAATACTCTTTATTTTATATTCTATGTAGCTTTTGTAATTACCTATACTTTTTTTTTTTGGCTGCAAACCTGAAGTTACTTTTAACACTCACTTATAAAATACATTTTAAAAACTTGCAAATTATGCACTAGTTTATGAAGATTGCCTGGTAATTCCAAAATTAGTACCTCATTATGGTACTATGCATGTACCAAATGGCTTAGCTATAGACAACCATATTAAACACTGCTGTCAATGCTTTGGAGGATGTCATCGAAGATTTAACAGTCTTTGAATAAAATTTAGCATCATTGCATTTTAGAATTTTTTTCAACAGCACTATTATTTATAAGGCGCCATTCTTTCCCACATCTAAAAATGTCTATGCTAACAAATGTAATAACATGATGGATATATGTGAATAATGCCACTTGAAATTTTTTCTCTTTATATGTAATTCCTAAGCAGAATTAATTTATTTCTCATACAGAGAGGATTGAATAGATTTGCTTTCTTTGTATATCAAAAGATGTCAGACTCTAACTATAGAACAAATGGATGTAAGTAACCTGTCTCCCATTTCTTTGTTTTAAAATTTAAAAACTTAATAATAAATTTGGAAGATGAGAGTGAGTATAGGACACACATTATTTTAAAAAGTGTGAACCATTATTAATTTGTTACTCTTCTTCACACTAGAATTATGACTAACAATTAAATACTTGAGTTTTTCATTTATTATCTCAATTATTTAAGTCATTAAGTGTGAAATATTATGATTGCATTTAAACTGACTTAATGTAAAAATAAGTCAAGAAGAGGAGGAGGAGGAAGAGGAGGAGGAGGAAGACGAAGGAGGAGGAGGAGAGAAGGAGAGAAGGAGGCAAGGGGAGAAGGAGAGAAAAGGAGAGAAGGAAAAGGAAGAGGAGGGGGAGGAGGAGGAGGACGAGGACAAGGATGAGGACGAGGAGGAAGAATATCAAGCAAGGAGAGAAGTTCAGATACCCTAACCCGTAAAATATAGTAATAACTAACTTTCTAATATGTACAACACAACTATGGTCTTTGAATACTTATGAAATACTCTTTATTTTTATTTTCTATGTAGCTTTTGTAATTACCTATACTATTTTTTTTTGGCTGCAAATCTGAAGTTACTTTTAACACTCACATAAAAAATAAATTTCAAAACTTGTAAATTATGCACTACTTTATGAAGATTGCCTGGTAATTCCAAAATTCATACCTCATTTTGGTACTAGGCATGTATCAAATGGCTTAGCTATAGACAACCATATTAAACACTGCTGTCAATGCTTTGGAGTATGTCATTGAAGATTCAATAGTCTTTGAATAAAATTTAGCATCATTGCAATTTTAGGAAATTTTTCAAGAGGTCTGTTATTTATAAGATGCCAATCATTCTTTCCCACATCTAAATAATATCTATGCTAGCAAATGTATAATATTTTGGATATATGTGAAAAATGCCATTTGAAATATTTTCTCTTTATATGTAATTCCTAAGCAGAATTAATTTATTTCTCATACAGAGATGATTGCATAGATTTGTTTTCTTTGTAAATCAAAATATGTCAGACTCTAACTATGGAACAAGTGAATATAAATAAGTTATCTACCATTTCATTGTTTTAAAAATAAAAAGCTTAATAATAAATTTGGAAGATGAGGGTGAGTATAGTACAAACATTAATTTAAAAGTGTGGACCATTATTAGTTACTCCTCTTCACACTAGAATTATGACTGTCTAACAATGAAATACATGAATTTTCATTTATTATCTCAGTTGTCTAAGTCACTATATATGCAATATTATGATTACATTTAACCTGATTTAATGTAAAAACAATTCCAGGACATATAATTGTCCTATTTACTTCAGTCTTCTAGTAGTTCTCATTAACTAACCTGTCTTATCCTCATTTCTTTGTCTGCTATATAGAAGGCATTTAGCAGAGAGCTCAGTCTTTTTAGAATTCTAACAAATATACTTTAATTTGAATTTGACTCAGAACAAAGTATTTTCTTTATATAAATGATTACATGGAAATTTGGTGACAGGAAATCAGATACCTTAGTACTAATTCTTCGCTGTATAGTGGGTAGTCAAGAAGGACCTTGGTGAGACTGTGAAGAACAAAGATTGAAAACATGGCTAACAGCCAATCATGATGAAAATACTTCAACAGAAAACAGATTCACCATTTATTATTTAAAAACTCAAAAATAAAATCTAACATCTTTATATTTATGTTCCAGTCCTGGGGAAAAAATACAATAAACTATAGCAGTTACTATTTTATTATACATAGTTACATTCTTTATGGCCAGAAACAAATTATCTTTATTTCTATTTCAACTGCAGTTGTCTCTTAAACAATAAAAGTTCAATAGTTTTCTAGGTTGTCTGTCTCCTAATTCAATCATTACACACACCCTTTCTGCTTATATAGGGATATTTCAATTGCAACTGAAAAAGAACAGCCCATCTTTTATTTCCAGTGACTGCATTTTCTATGGGGAAAAATCCCCAGTCTTTATCAGGAAGTCTTAACACATTTCATACTGAAGTGTGGCCTATACTTATCTTTGGTGGTTTTAGTGGAAATATTTGTCAGAAGTTCTAGGCTAGTGCATACGTTTTAAAATAGTCAAAAAGTGAAATAAGTGGAATTGTGGAAGATGGTAACAACACATTATAAGGAAGACTGAGAACAAAGTTGAAGCAGGGAAGCATGAATATTATTAGAGTACTGACTACTTTTCAGCATGTTTATGCCAGTCTCTCAGCATGAGAGCTCATCAAACGTTTCATTTAATACATTTTATTTGGTATGTTTAAGGTATACAAAGTGATATTATCAGATACAAATACATAGTGAAAAGGTTACTATAATGAAGCAGGTAAGCATGTCCATCATCCCACATTAGTTACTCATTTTTTTTTACTGTCTTAAAAACGCTTCCACAATGCTTTATTTTCAGTAAATTGGCAGGATGTAATCAATCACTAGTTCCTCTTCTATTTAATTATAAGGAAATAATTTTGATGCTAATATTTTTAATCCCATCACTGATAAATTGTAGACCACTACTCCTTTCAAATTTACTTTTATAAAACAATTGAAGAAATAAAATACTAGCATAAATGTGACCATATTCTTTCTTATTGTAGTTGTGGTTGCTTTTGTCTTATTTGAAATAATTATAAAATAATGGACTTGAAAGAGATAAATTGGAATATTTCTTTTAACAGTCAAAATGTCTTAAACCATAAATATGTTGTCTTTAAATTATTTCAGTACACACAATCATTTTAGTTATGCTATTACTATTATTTTTTAATATTAATTTTAATAACCATCATTCTGGTGTTGAAAATAAAGATAATTTGTGAATAGTTAAGACATATTGAATGTATGTGAAATGACCTGCATTGTATTGGTTCTTTGTATTATGTAAGTTATTGATTGTAGTTTTTTACAATTGTATTAAAAACATAAAGCAGGATTAATGTCACCCTCTGAAAAACCACAGTCTACCCACTGTAGTTTTTTAAGTAAAAAGAAAAGAAGTTACCTCCATTGCTATTGTTACCGTGCCATGCATTAGCACTTTGTAGTTTTAACTTGGTAAGCATATACTTAAATGCATACTTATTATTTGTCTACTAGTCCATAATTTTTTCAACACTAAATACCTCAAAGCATTCAATACAATGCCTCGAAGTAAAATATAGAACATTCCTTAAATTCTGAAATCAAAATACAACAAGAAAAAATAGTAATAGCAAACATTGACTGAGAATCTCTTTATGAAGAGAATAATTTTACCAAGTATTCTAAGAATCATTGCATGACTACTCACAATAACCAGATAAGAAACATACATGATTCTTTTCATTCAATTGATCAATAAAATCTAGGAAGAGATGTCTTCTTTTACTCAGAGTAAACATATATATCATTGACTAGAGTGTATTTTTCAGTATTTTCTTACAAAATTTACATACAGTGAAATGCATATATCTTCACTATACATTTTTTTGAGTTTCAATAAATGCTTACACCTCTATAAACCCAAACCGCATAAGACATTATTGTAACCATAAAAATATCCCTTCATGCCTCTTCCCAGCCGGGCTCAGCCCTTGCTTCCCAGAGGAGATTGTTTCAGAATACTTATATACGAAATTATGCATGCAATATGTACTCTTTGGTTGCGAGTTTCTACTCAGCCTAACATGTTTCGGATTCATCTTTATTGTTGCATGTCACAGATGTATATGAGTATACTGCATCTTCTTCACCACCGTTTGTTTATTCATTCTCTGGTTGGTGGTTACTTGGGTTGTTCCTACAGTGCCTTGTGAGTGGGAGTTTTTGTTGTTGTCATTTGTTTGTTTATGAAGTCTAATTTATTATTTTATTATTTTTTATTTTATGGTTTTTCTCTAATCTGTCTCAGAAAGGTTTGCCTGCTGCCAAGTAATCAAGGGAGATGGCTCCTGTTTTCCTCTAAAAGCTTTACAGTTGTGTTTGGTAGTCCTTTTGTTTTGTTTTGAGACAAGGTCTCTCTCTGTTGCCCAGGCTGAAGTGCAGTGGCACCATTGAGGCTTCCTATAACCTCCGTCTCCTAGGCTCAAGGGGTCCTCCCACCTCAGCCTGCTGAGTAGCTAGGAATACAGGAGTGCCACAATGATAAGGTAATTTTTTAAAAAAGATTTTGTAGAGACTTAATTTATTTTTTATTTTTTTATTTTTTTTTTATTATACTTAAATTCTGGTACATGTGTGCAGAACATGCAGGTTTGTTACATAGGTATACATGTGCCATGGTGGTTTACTGCACCCATCAAACCATCATCTACATTAGGTATTTCTCCTAATGCTATCCCTCCCCTACCCCCTGACTCCCTGATAGTCCACAGTGTGATGTTCCCCTCCCTGTGTCCATGTGTACCCAATGTTCAACTTCCACTTAAATGAGTGAAAACACGAGGTATTTTATTTTCTGTTTTTGTATTAGTTTGCTGAGAATGATGGTTTCCAACTTCATCCATGTCCCTGAAAATTACATGAATTCAGCCTTTTTTTATGGCTGCAAAGTATTCCATGGTGTATATGTGCCACTTTATCCAACCTATCATTGATGGAAATTTGGGTTGGTTCCAAGTCTTGGCTGTTGTGAACAGTGCTACAATAAACATACATGTGTATGTGTCTTCATAGTAGAATGATTTATAATCTTTTGGGTATATATGCAGTAATGGGATTGCTGGGCCAAATGGCATTTCTTGTTCTAGATCTTTGAGGAATCACCACACTGTCTTCTACAATGGTAGAACTAATTTACCCTCCCACCAACAGTGTAAAAGCATTCCTATTTCTCCACATCCTCTCCAGCATCTGTGGTTTCCTGACTTTTTAATGATTGCCATTCTAACTGGCATGAGACGGTATCTCATTGTGGTATTGATCTGCATTTCTCTAATGACTAGTGATGTTGAGCTTTTTTTCATACGTTTGTTAGCTGCATAATTGTCTTCTTTTGAGAAGTGTCTTTTCATATCTTTTAAACAGATTGGTAAATGTCACTTCAGGATTCAAACTGAGGCTGTGTGCTTTCATACTCTTGACCACTAACCCACAGTTATAATGTCAATACTAACTCCTGGTCAATGCCAACTTCTTATGAGCTTTGACTTGATCTGAACCTTGTCATAGATTTGTCTCCTATCTCTAGTCCTTAAATTGCAATTTTATGACAAAAAAAATTAGCTTTTCCTGTTCTTAGACCACATTTTAATAAAGTTTTTTTTCTAATGTGTTTATTTTCGTTATAGATGATGGACACTAGACCTTTGCAAAGGTATAGTTTGTGAACATTTGGTGTCATCCTGTAAGTTTTATATTTACAGTGTTGATAGTTTCTTTTGCTGTGCAGATGTTCTTTGTTTTTACTAGATCCCATTTGTCATCCTTTGTTTCTGTTGCAATTGTTTTTGGCATCTGCGTCATAAAAGCTTTGTCCATTTCTATGTTTAGGATGGTATTTCCTAGCCAAAAAGCATACGAAAAAATGCTCAAAATCACTAGTTATTAGCAAGGACAGGGAATCAATCTAAATGCTCACCAGTGGTAGACTGGGTAAAGAAAATGTGGTACACATTCAACATGGAATGCTATGAAGCAATAGGAATAGCAAGACTATGTCTGTTGCAGGCGGAATATGGATGGAAGATGGAGCACATTATCCTTTGCAAATTAATTAACTAATGCAGGAAAATAAAATCAAATACTGCATGTTCTCACTTGAAAGTTGAAGCTAAATGGTTAGGATATACCAACACATAGAGGGAAACAACAGACACTGGAGACTTCCAGATGGTGGAGTGTTGGAGGAGGTAGAGGAGAAGAAAAAAATAACTATTGGGTACTAAACTTAATACTTGGGTGACAAAATAATCTGTACAACAAACCACCATGACACAAGTCACCTACATAACAAACCTTCACATCTACCCCAAACATAAAAAATAAGTTAAAAGAAAGAATATTACTTTTTACTTGTTGATTGATGTTGTTTAATATATGCAGAAAGTAGAGCTACTTTACAAGAAATTCTACACTAGCCCATTCTCAAATGGTAGCGGAAAAAGTTCCATAGATGAAATTTCAAGGGAAACAGGAATAACGTGTGAAAATTGTTTTTTAAAACAACCATTTGGTGCCCCTGGCAATAATCTAAAAGGCATATAACAAATAAATTAACATTCACAGAAGAAAATCCACTAATTTGTGGTGAAAACAGTTAGTGTCTTTGGCATTTAAGCCACAACAAGCTCACTCGCCCACCCTCCTAGTTCAGTGACAGAAACTCCCTCTCTTCCAGGGAGGTTCTGACGCTGCCACAGGGCTCTCACTCTTCAAAGCTCCCAGTTGAGTGGCGGGGTGTGCTGTTGAGAAAAGGCGTCTCTCTGAGTTTTTTATATATACAGACTCAGGCATATGCTCCAGAAGCTGAATTCTAGACAAGTGTGGCTAAGAAGGGTCTCACATCTTTCATTCAGTCACAGTCAGAACTCAGAGATTCAACTCAAGAAAGACACAGAATACTGAGTACCAAATAGCCATTGCCCCAGCTCATTCATAGGATGGAATTTCCGTGATGGGAGAGAAAAACTATGAATAAAGGCCAGAGAAGATGGCTGCCTGCCTTCCCATTAGGATCTCCTTCTTAAGGAGGGGCAGTGCCGCTGTTGGGGGCTTGCTGGAATTTTAAGCCAGTTGCAGTTCACCTGTGAGGTGCTGTGAAATTGGGGACTGCAGGCTGTGTCTTCATAGTCCCTTGGATTCAGCCTTTTTCCTATGGATATGTATGGGGTTCTAACCTGCTAATTTGCCAAAGCTGCAGTTACTTTTGCCAGGAAGCACACATAGCTAAGCCTCCAGGGTCACCTCGCTTGCCTGGGGAGATACTCCGCTGAGACTCCACCTATTCGGGCTGTCAGAATGAAGGTTATAGGAGTTTACAGGGAGACTTCTTGATCTAAGAGTTGCAAAGATCCTTGGGAGAAGTATGGTTTCCTGTGGTTGCACAATCACTCAATGCTTCCCTGGGAGAGTGAGGTTCCCCCAGCTCCCTGTTCCTCCCAGATGGACCATTATCCTGTCTTGTTTTTCTTTAATCTCTGTGGGTTAAGTTATTTTCTTGATTACTCTCAATGCAAATCCCTGGATGTTTCACTTGAAGGTGTCGTATTTACTTGCCCTTTTTATTACGCTCCATGAGAGCCATGCACACTAGCACCTTCTAGTCAGGCACCCGGAACATGTTTTCCAACTTTCATTCTTAATTCCTTTCTTTTTTCCTCAGCATTATATATTTCTTGAATGTCAAATTTTGTTAGTTTTATAATCATGTTATTTTACAGAAAAATAGAAATAATTATAATTTGGAACATAGAAAGTTCACTGATATAATTTGGCTCTGTCCCCAACCAAATCTCATCTTGAATTATAGTTGCCATAATTCCCATGTGTCCTGGGAGAAACCCAGTGACAGGTAATTATATTATAGAGGCAGTTACTTTCATGCTGTTCTTGTGATAGTGAGTGAAGCCTCATAAGATCTGGTGGTTTTGTAAGGGGCATTCCCTGCTATTGCTGATTCTTCTCTTTCCTGCATCCATGTGAAGAAGTATTTGTTTTCCTCCCCTTCAGCCATGATTGTAAGTTTCCTGAGGCCTCACCAGCCCTGCAGAACTGTGAGTTAATTAAACCTCTTTCCTCTATTAATTACGCAGTCTCCAGCAGTAATTTATACTAGTGTCAGAAGAAACTAATACAGTGAATTGGTACCACAGAGAGTGGGGTGTTGCTGTAAAGATACTTGAAAATGTGGAAGTGTCTTCGGAAATGGGTGATAGGCAGAGTTTGGAGGGCTCAGTGGAAGACAGGAAAATGTGGGAAAGTTTGGAACTTCCTAGAGACTTGGAGGGCTCAGAAGACAGAAAGATGTGGGCAAGTTTGGAACTTCATAGAGACTTGTAAAATAGCTTTGACCAAAATGTGGATAATGACATGAACACTGAAGTCTAGGCCGAGGTGGTCTCAGATGGATAAGGGGAACTTACTCTCACTATGCCAAGAGGCTGGCAGCATTTTGCCCTTGCCCCAGAGATCTGTGAAAATTTGAACATGAGAGAGATGATTTAAGGTATTTGGTGGAAGAAACCTCTAAGCAGCAAAGCATTCAAGAGGAAGCAGAGCATAAAATTTTAGAAAATTTGCAACCTAGGAATGCAGTGGAAAAGAAAACTCCATTTTCTGGGGAGAACGTCAACCCTGCTATAGAAATTTGCATAAGTAATGAGGAGCAAATGTTAATCACCAAAACAATGGGGAAAATGTCTCCAGGGTATGTCAGAGACCTTCATGGTAGCCCCTCCCATCATAGGCCCAGAGGTCCAGGAGGTAAAAATGGCTTTCTGGGCTATGCCAAGAGACACCCTGTTGTGTGCAGTCTAGCAACTTGGTGACCTGCAATTCAGCTGTTCCAGCCATAACTAAAAGACACCAAATTACAGCTCAGGCCACGGCTTCAGAGAGTGCAAGCCTCAAGCTTTGGCAGCTTCCATGTTGTGTTGAGCCTGCAGGTGCATAGAAGTCAAAACTTGAGGTTTGGGAATCTTTGCCTAGATTTCAGAGAATGTATGGAAATGCCTGGATGTCCAGGCAAAAGTTTGCTGCAGGAGTGGAGCCCTCATGGAGAATTCTGCTAGGACAGTGCAAAAGGGAAATGTGGTGTCAGAGCCCCCACACAGAGGTCCCACTGGGGTACTGCCTAGTGGAGCCATAAAAAGATGGCTACCATCCTCTAGACCCCAGAATCATAGATGCACTGATAGCTTGCATCAGGTACCTGGAAAAGATGCAGGCACTCAACACCAGCCTGAGAAAGCAGTTGGATGGGGAATGTATCCTGGAAAACTACAGGGGCAAAGCTCCTCAAGGCCATGGGAGTCTACCTCTTGCATTATCTTAACCTGGATGTGAGACATGGAGTCAAAGCAGATCATTTTGGAACTTCATATTTTAAGGAATGCTCTATAGGATTCTGAACTTTCTTGGGGCTTGTAGCCCCTTTATTCGGGCCAATTTCTCTCATTTAGGATGGGTGTATTTACCCAATTCCTATAACTCCATTGTATCTAGGAAGTAACTAACTTGCTTTTGATTTTACAGTCTCATAGGTGGAAGGTACTTGCCATGTCTCAGATGAGACTTTGGACTTGAACTTTTGGGTTTATACTAGAATGAGTTACAACTTTGGGGGACTGTTGAGAAGGCATGATTATGTTTTGAAATGTGAACACATAAAATTTGGGAGTGACCAGAGGCAGAAAGATATGATTTGACTGTGCCCCCACCCAAATCTCATTTTCAATTGTAGCTACCACAATTCCCTTGTGTCATGGGAGGAACCCAGCGAGAGGTAATTGAATTATGGGGGCAGTTACCTTCATGCTGTTGTCATAATCGTGAATGAGTTCTCACAATACCTGATGGTTTTTGTAAGAGGATTTCCACCCCACTTCACTCATTCTTCTCTTTCCTGTGGCAATGTGAAGGACATATTTGCTTCTCCTTCCACCACGATTGCAAGTTTCCAGTGGCCTCCACAGCCCAGTGGAACTGTGAGTCATTTAAACCTCTTTCTTTATATATTGCCCAGTCTCTGGAAGTTCTTTATAGCAATGTGATAACAGACTAATACATTCACTAACCAGTTTCTCAGTATCTGTCTAGGCAGTCAATTAGTGAATAGCCTATGTTCCTTTTGCACAATCTTTAGTTTTACATTAAATGCTACCATAACTTAAACTTTTTACTGAACTTTTAAAAAATAGTTGAATGATTATTAACAATTTTCAGTATACATAATCAAGTTGATGATGTCAACTTGACTGGATTGAGCGGTGCCCATATGACTAGGAAAGCTTTATTTCTGGGTGTATTGATGAAGGTGTTTCAAGAGGAGATTGAAATTTTTCTTTTCTGGCTGATACCCTGGTGACTCTTTTCTGACCTGTGTCTTTTTTATTCCTACCAAGATAACCACTGTATTGGAGACTAGGACAAATGTTAGGTTTGTGTATGATGGTCAAGTGAGATACAGAGATGACAACTCAACAAAACACATGAAATGTCAGAAGCAGTGCATTCTAACAGTTCCTAGAGAGAAGCAATCTGCATGATTCACAAGGCTAATGGGGAGAAGGAAGCTCTCTGGGACATGCAGTACAACTAGTGGTGCAAACTAGTGGGTGGGGAGCAAGAGAGAATGAGGGATTTGTGAACCAAAGCCTTTACTGGGGTCTAGGATGTTATCTAAGTGGGCTTCCCTTGGGGAAATCTAATTAGTTGGTTTAGTGCTAGTAGGCATAAGTTCCAGGCATCATTTTTGACTTAGAGGTGGTCACTGCATAGTCTATGTGGGGTCTGGGGATCGATGAGGTGATCCAAGTATGTTGTATTTACTGATCCCATAAAGAGATGTTCATTAGGATGCAGTTGTATAAGACAGATATTTGGACCACACTGAGGAATTTGGAGGACACAGAGGAACCTGAAACCGTGTCAATGGTTTCTAACCTCTGCTTCCAGAATGAGAAAGTCCAACTTGTTTTTAAAATGAATGCCAAGGTCACATAAAATTTTGAGAATTTACTACAATTATTATAGTACAAATTATGTTTATCAATATGGAGTGAGGTAAAACCCTGTCATTTCTTGTACTGTAGAAATATGAAAAAAATCTTTTAGGAAGATTGCAGATTCAACGGTATTCCTGGGAGAATGATTTCTTTTTACAGTAAGATGCGTATTGATTAGCATAATTTCATTTCAGAAGGATTAATATCCTTTTTTTCTTTTTCTTACAGTCAAGTTATAGCTGCTAACCAAGTTCTGTTAAGTAGTGATATAATTAACCTGTATCTAACTAGCAGTGCCAAACTACTCTGTATTCTCACACTTCCACTTTTACACACACACGCTCACAAACACATGCATGAACACACACACGAGAAAAGTATTATGGAAGCCATACATAAAGGAATATAATCAACACAGTAATGATTTACTAGATATAAACTGTTGTGCTAATAATTTAAGAAATCTAACAGACATATTTGGGGGTTTAATTACACACAAAATATTTTTATGTGTTTGCAAACCACTCCATTTTTAGAATTAGGTGTCCACTAAATATGAAAAGAACTTTATTCTTATTGCTTCATATTTTTGTAAATGATTTGATCACATGCTCTTTCTAGTAATCAATGCTTATTGATTTAAGCCAAATTTTTCACACAGAGACATTATCTTAAAGAGACTAGATGGTGCTATGTGTCAGATTGTGGAGACAGTCTAACTATGCTTCTGAAAAATTCCTTTCCGTATTCATTTAAGAAGTTTAAGTAAATTTTATATTATTCTATGTGGATGATGTACCTTTGTAATGCAAATATTGTTTTTCTCTGCAGGAAAAGGAAGAATTTGTTCAGGCAATGATGGTGTTGTAGTGTTTTCTCTTGAATCAATTCTCCAAAACCTTACAGAAAAAAAGGCTGATATTTTTGTTTCTGTCCTCACCCACAATCCACAGAAACTCAGTATAACCTCAAAGTCTGGTAGGCCGCCATTCCCACAGTGGAGCGAGAGTGAGGCTAATGGTGTCTTTTTTTTTTTTTTTTTTCAAAGTTACATCTTATTTTACATTTAGCATAACAAGTACTAGTATTAAGGAAACAATCGTAAAATATTATACTAACGTAGTTAGGCATAATTGATCATTTGTCTACCGAGCCTTGCCATTTCCATGGAAACACATCTTTTTGAAGTCATCTGTTTGTAATGAAATAGAAATATAAGTCCCACTAAGTATTTAGTATTTGAAATTTAGCTAGGCGTGGTGGCTCAAGCCTGTAATCCCAGCACTTTGGGAGGCTGAGACCGGCGGATCACGAGGTCAGGAGATCGAGATCATCCTGGCTAACACGGTGAAACCTCCTCTCTACTAAAAAAAAATACAAAAAACTAGCCCCGCGAGGTGGCGGGCGCCTGTAGTCCCAGCTACTCTGGAGGCTGAGGCAGGAGAATGGCGTAAACCCGGGAGGAGGAGCTTGCAGTGAGCTGAGATCCG
>NW_016807873.1:221655-225293 GCF_001698545.2 Rhinopithecus bieti
AAAAAAAAAAAAAAAAAAAAAAAAAAAAAAAAATACTACAATATTTCAGACATGTGCTAACTTCTTCAAGAAAAAGTTCTGAAGTATGTTGGCTCTGGGAAAAGGGGGGATCATTTTTATCAGCAATACTGATAGAAAGAAATCATGCTTAAATACAACTTCAGCTTAAGTTTTATTAGGACTCAATGTAGCTGGGCATAGAAATAGAAGCCTAGATTTATGTAGTTTTTCTAATTAGCTAGAGTTTTCTAGAATTAAAAGACAATTAAAAAGTTCTACCACGATTAAGTAAGGCTATTTATGAAATGTTCAAAAGCTGTTTTAAAACTAGTTAAATTTTATAAAACACAACACAGGCAAGAATGTTAAATAGGAGTGTGAAATCTTGGGTTTTAATTATGCAATTATCTGTTAAGGGATTTGGCACATCTATACATCCTTTGGATTCAAATGCAGGATTTCTTATAGACTTCCTAAATAATTTAAACAAAGGTAACATATCCACAACATTTTTTTATTTACAAAGTAACCCTATATACTTCTCTTATTATGTAATCTGAAATAGAGTAAGATGTGTGAGTTATAAATATTTTACAGCCTTAAAATGCTATTATCCCATCACTTAAGTTGTGAAATACATATGTTTCTTCCACAAGTTTTATGGATATATATAAAAAAGAAAGAAACTAGCCACATTATGAGCCAATAGTCAGCTCTATTATTGGATACTCCAGAATTATCTTCTTGGTAAGACTATAAGAAAGCAAAAAATAAGCAATTAGAGCAGTAACAAATTGAATAAGAGTTTAACAGCTAAAATTCAATGAATAAATGTTTATTATTTTACTTCTAATTCTAAAGCAGGGTTATTCAAAAAAATCGATCAGTTTTATAGATTCACATTTTCTGTTGGTCATGTAAGAATTTCAGGCAATACAGAAATAATTAATGTCTTCTTTTCTGAAGACAGAAAATTTCTCTGTTGGCAATGTCCCATGTGCTCGCCTTTTGTAGAAAATGCTGCTTTCTTCAGTGAGTTATCTGATAGTTTGTTTGCTTTTCCCCTTCTTTCTCAGAAATTCTTTTAACATTATAATAGAATTCTTATGCATTTCCCAATCCGATTCCCAAATTAAGTCATCTTAAAACCAAAGCTTTTACTTTTCCTGGTGAAACTAATTGAACCTGTTAAGCTGTTTATAATAGGTCTCTATAGTGTGAGTTCCCATGTTTGGTGATCAGCCTAATGACATCATTCACATAAAGATCAAAGGAACAGCTGTGGAGGTGAACACATTGACAAATGTACATTTGATCAAGAATTTGAGAATTGTTATTCATAATTATTTGTAAATATTGCTACTTAAAATTTATTTCCAACCATTGATTATGTTACCAATTACATCAGAAAATGTTTGAGGCCATGTGACTTTCTAACAATTTTAGTTTGGTAATTCACGATCTTGGTCTTGGACCTGAAGTGTTATGCTGACTCACAATATGTTGATTACTGGAGAGTGCACAAATACGAAAATGATAACTTCAATGGATGCAGAGAAGCCACAAGAGTAAAATAGACAAATGCACTGGACCATACACATCAGGAAAATATCTTAGGGAACAGTTTGATATGAGAAGCATAATGACTTTCCTTTATCTACATTCTCAACTAGTCTAAGCATATAAATTGACCATAATGATAACAGGGCATTACACTAGGAAAGGCTTACTATTTTCTATAGTGTCCATCTAGACCATCACTGTTTATATCTCCACTTTGTCAACGGATATTTCTTGTGTTGCTTTAAATATAAGGGTGTACTCTTGCTAAAACTTTAAATAGAAAAGGACATTAATCTTTTTTTCAGGAGCAGAACATGTCAGCAATATGTTCAATACAAATAGATTATTTTAAGGGAAGCAATCATAAGAAATATTAAACATAGTAATTGTATGAAACTTTTAATTGACAGTACACTTGATAAACTTGGATTTATTAATATATTTTGCTGTATTTTAAAAAATCGCTAATATCCCAAATCTCTAATTTCTAATATTTATTTACAACCTAAAGTATTATTTACTGTGGAAATATAAAACATGTTTACTCTGAAAGTAAGATTGTTATAACGTTTTCTAATCTCTGTCTTTAAGAAATATAAATTAGTTAAATAATAGCTTATATGCTAATGATTTAAGATATTAGAAAACCTACTTGATCAAGAATATGTTATATTAAACATTTGACCATGTAAAGCTCTACATTAAAGTATATACTCATATTTTAATGTTTTACATTAATTTAACAAATACAGGCATGCCTCAGATGTATTGGGAGTTCAGTTCCACATCATTTCAATAAAGCAAATATTGCAATAAAGCAACTCACACAAATTTTTGGTTTCCCAGCGCACATAAAAGCTATGTCTACACTATATTATAGTCTATTAAATGTGCAATACCATATGTCTAAGGGAAATATACATGTTTTACTTTAAAAATACTTCATTGTTTAAAAATTGCTAATGATATCTAAGCCTTCAGCAAGTAGTAATCTTTTTGCTGATAAGGGGGTCTCACAGTGACATTGATGGCTGCGAACTGATCAAGGTTGTGGCTGCTGAAAGTTGGAGTGGCTGTGGCAATCTCTAAAAATAACACAACAATAAAGTTTGTTGCACCAACTGACTCTTCCTTCCAGTAAATATTTATCTTTAGTATGTGATGCTGTCTAATAGTATTTTACCCACAGTGGAACTTTTTTTAAAACTGTAATAAATCAATTCAAACTGTGCCACTGTGCTATCAAGTAAATTGATGTCATATTTTAAACCGTTTGTTGCCATTTCCACAATGTCCACAGCATCTTCAGTAGGAGAAAACGTCATCTCAAGAGACCACTTTATTTGCTCATCGATAAGAAATGGATCTCCATCTGATCAAGTTTGTTCACAAGATTGTCGCAATTTATTCATGTCAGGCTCCTCTTCTAATTGTGCACTTGATATTTCCACCTCATCTGCAGTTACTTCCTCCACTCAAGTTTTGAATCTCTCACAGTCGTCTATGAGGGTTGGCATCAACTTCTTCTAAACTCCTTTCAGTGTTGATGTTTTGACCTTCTTTCATGAGTTATGATTATGCTCAATGGCATCTAGAATGGTATATTTTCTCAGAAGGTTTTCAATTTATATCGTTCATATTCATCAGAAGAATTACTATATCAGCTATTTTCTTATGAAGTATATTACTTAAATAATAAGATTTGAAAGTTGAAATTACTCCTTGATCAATGGGTTCCAGACACTATTTTACCAAGGCTTCGAATAGAATAACATATTTTTGGGTGAAGTTCCAACAAAGCTAACTTGAAAAAAGCCAATGTGGTTGATCAATTCTTGCTGCACTTTATGTGAATAATAAGGCCAAGTATAATAATCCTAAAACTTATTCTGCACACAAATTCGTCTTACCATAACTTTTTTTTAGTATGAAAAAGAACTAGAGAGAGAGAGAAATTGGTTCAAAAGAAAAGTGACTTTTGTTGTTGCGTGCAGATTGAATCATGACTTATTTCTTGGCTGCAATAATCCCATAAAGAATACCAGGTTATCATTTTTCTTCATGTTTTTATTTGG